>NC_139070.1:2036064-2235784 GCF_965140915.1 Aythya marila
CACGGTCCCGGTCCCGGTGTCCCGGTGCCGATGTCCCGATGTCTCGATGCCTGCACCCGGTGCCGGTGCCGGTTGCTCGGTGCCGCTCTCAATGTCCCGGTCCCAATATCCCGGTCCCGGTCCCGGTGCCGCTGTCCCGGTTCAATGCCGGTCCCGGTGCCGGTCTCGTTGTCCCGGTGCCGGTGCCACTTCCCCGGTTCCCCCCGTCCCGATCCCGGTGCCCCGGTCCCGGTGCCCCCGTCCCGTCCCCGCTGTCCCGGTCCCGTCCCCGCCGTCCCCGTCTCGGGCCCGGTCCCGGCGCCGGTTCCGCCCCGGCCCCACGCGGACACGTGCACGGCCGCACGTGCCTCCCGCGACGCCCCGCCCCCCCCGCGCTCCCATTGGCTGCCTCGCCCCCACCGGTGGGAGGAGCCTCGGCTCCTCGCCCCGCCCCCTCCCTCCCCATTGGCTGGCGCGCCCGCCCGCCGTGCCCAATGCGGTGGCCGCCGCGCTCCCATTGGTTGCGAGGGGGAGGGCCGCGGCCACGCCCCTCCATGTGGCCGCGCGGACGCTAGGTACCGCCCACCCCCGAGAAGAGCCAATGGGAGGCGGCCTCCCGATTGAGTGGCGGGAGGGCGCAGCGAATAGGAGGGCGCGGCCTCGCCTCGGCGCCCGTTACATAATGGGCGGGGGAGGGGGGTGGGGGGGGGCAGGCGCGTGTGCGCCCACGTGGGGGCGGGGAGGGGCGGGGCGGGAGGAGCGCGCGCGGGGGCGGGCGCGGGAACGGGAGCGCGCGGGGGCGGCGGGAGCGCGCGCGAGGGCAGGCGGGGAGGGGAGGGGCGGGGGCAGGAGGGGGCGGGGCGGGGGCAGCCCCCCCCCAGTGCCCCCTGAGCCCCCCCAGGACCCCCAATGACCCCCAGTGACCCCCAGCCCCCCCAGACCACCAAAGCCCCCCCCAGGACCCCCAACACCCCCCGAGCACCCCCCCCCGCCCCCCCAAACGCCCCCCCCGGGCCCCCCAACTCCCTCCCCAGGACCTCAACACCCCAAAACCCTCCCAGGACCCCCAACATCACCCCCCCACACACCCCACACACCCCCCAGGACCCCCAACAACACCCCCCCAAGCTCCCCAATGCCCCCCCCAACACCCCCTAAGCCCCCCCCCGGCCCTCCAACACCCCCCAGAAACTCAACATCCCCCAACCCCCCCCCCCCAGGACCCCCACCACCCCCTAAGCCCCCCCTGGTCCCCCCAACATCCCCCCCCCAGACCCCCTAAGCCCCCCCCCAGACCCCCTATCCCCCCCCAATGCCCCCCAACCCCCCCCAGGACCCCCCCCTGCCCCCCAGCCCCCTCCGAGCCCCCCAGCCCCGCCCTCTCCCCCCCCCCTCGTCCCCCCCCCTACTCGGGTCCCCCCGGGGGTATTAAAGCGGGGGCCGGAGGCACCCGGCCCCATTGCCCCCCCCCACCATGCTGCTCACCCTACTGCTGCTCCTGGGGGGCCTGACCCCCACCCTCCCCGCCGGTGAGTGCCCCCCCCCCCGCAGCACCCCCCCCCATAGCCCCCCACTCCCCCCTTTTCCCATTCCCTCAGGATTTCACCCCAAATCCTGGCTCAGCTGCTCCCATCCAGCTCGCCCCGCTCTGTTCCTTGGGGGGGGGGCCATAGGGAGGGGGCCCCCCCGACCCTAAAACCTTGCCCCCCCCCCCCCCAAATACCTCTCCTTCCTCCGCAGGTCCCCACTGGACGTACGAGGGTGAGTGGGGTCGGGGGGGGGGGCAGCACCCCTGGGGGCCCCCCCTGACCCCCCCCCCCAAATCCCCCAAATCCCCCATTTCCCCATTTGGGACCCCCCCAAAAAGCAGGTGCCCAACCCCCCCCCCAGCATTCCCCCAATTTGGGATGCCACCAGTTGGGCGACAACCCCAGAAAACCCCCAAAAAAGCCCCATTTTCCCCCAAATCGGGGTGCCGCGGGATGGGCAGAGCCCCCCCCCCATATCCTTGTGTCCCCCCCCCCCAAAAAAAATCCCACCCGTGCGCTCCAATGGCCCCATTGTGCTCCTTTACATAAGGCCTGGGGCCCCGCTCCGGCTGCCAAATCCAATTAGGGTCCGGCCCCGGCCAAATCCCCATTAAGCCCCCCCCTCTCCAGTGCCCCCCCCCAAGGGACTGGGACCCCCCCCAGGTGCCTCAGTTGTGGGGTCAGCCCGGGACAGCTTCCCCCCCCCCCCAAAAAAAAAAAAAAATCCCCCCAAAAAAGATTGCGGAGCGGTGGCGGCGTCCCCATGGGGTTGGGTTTTAGGTTTTTTTTATAGGGTGGGGGGAAATTAGAGGGAAATTGGGGGGAAATGCGGGTATTTAGGGTATTTTTAGGGCTGTTTGAAATGGGGGGGGGGACACCCACGGGGCTTGGTGCCTGTAGGTCCCCGGGGGCAGCAGCACTGGCCCGAGGGGCACCCGGCCTGCGGGGGCCGTTCCCAATCCCCCATCGATATTGGGACGGGGGGGGCGCTGCCGGACCCCTCGCTGCCCCCCCTGCGCCCCATAGGCTACGGCCGCCCCCCCGCCGCCCCCTTTGGCCTCGCCAACAACGGCCACACCGGTGAGCGGCTACTGGGGGGAGGGTGACGATGATGATGGAGGTGGGGGGGGGGTGTTTATTGGGGTCCCCGCTTAGTGAAACCCCCCCCGACCCTATAGCGGTGCTGGCGTTGCCCCCCTCTTTGCGCCTGGGGGGGCTGCCCCACAGCTTCGCGGCCGCTCAGCTCCATTTCCATTGGGGGCGGAATGGGGGGGCCGAGCACCTCCTGGATGGGTACCGGGCACCCGCTGAGGTATGGGGTGGCCCCAACCCGGGAATGGGGTCGGGGTGGGAATGGGGGTGGGAGTGGGGTCGGGGTGGGAATGGGGGTGGGAGTGGGGTTGGGGGGGCTGGGGTGGGAATGGGGCCCGGTGTGGGAGTTGGTGTAGGATTGGGGTTAGGGTGGGGGGCCGGTGTGGGATTGGGGTTAGGGTGGGATCTGGTGTGGGAGTTGGGCCCGGTGTAGGATTGGGGTGAGGGTAGGGGGCTAGGGTGGGAATAGGTGTGGGAACGGGGTCAGGGTGGGGGTCCAGTGTGGGAATGGGGTTAGGGTGGGAGCTGGTGTGGGATTGGGGTTAGGGTAGGGGGCTAGGGTGGGAATGGGTGTGGGATTGGGGTCGGGGTGAGGGGCTGGTGTGGGAACGGGGCCCGGTGCGGGAATGAGTGTGGGATTGGGGTGAGGGTAGGGGGCTGGGGTGGGAATTGGTGTAGGAATAGGGTCAGGGTGGGGGGTCTGGTGTGGGAATGGGTGTGGGATTGGGGTTAGGGTGGGATCTGGGGTGGGAATGGGGCCTGGTGTGGGAATTGGGCACGGGAACAGGGCCTGGGGTGGGAATCCCCACGGGAACGGGTGAAGGAACGGGGCTGGGGGTGGGAAATGGGTACGGGGACGGGTCCTGGGGTGGGAATCAGCACGGGAACGGGTGTGGGTTGGGGAATGGGTACGGGAACGGGGCCTGGGGTGGGAATCGGGTATGGAAATGGGAATGGGTTGGGAAATGGGGACAGGGAACAGGTCCTGGGGTGGGAATCGGGTATGGGAACGGGGCTGGGAACGGGGCTGGGGGTGGGAAACGGGCACGGAGCGAAGGGATCCTGCTGTGGGAAGCGGGAAGGGGCCGGGGCAGGGCGCAGGGCACCACCTGGGGGGTTTGGGGTGGGGGGCACACCGAGGGGACCCCCCCCTTGAACCCGCAGCTGCACGTGGTGCACTACGACGCCGAGCGCTTCGCCAACGCCAGCCAGGCTCAGCACCACGCCGCCGGGCTGGCCGTGCTGGGCGTCCTGCTGGAGGTACAGGGGGGGGGGCCGGGAAACCCCCCCCCCAACCCCCCCCAAACCCTATTAACACCGTCCTGACCCCCTGGGGACCCCCACCCCAAAAAAAAAACCCAAATCTCCATCCAGGCCGGCGACGAACCCAACCCTGCCTACGACAACATCCTGAGGCACCTGGGCAGCATCCGCTACGCCGGTGAGGGGTGAGGGGGGACAGTGGGGGCTTCACCTCCCCCGGGGGGGGTCCCAATTTGTTCCCCCCCCCTCATTTCTTGTAGGGCAGGCGACCTCCATCCCCTCCTTCAGCCTGCGGGGTCTGCTGCCCCAGCGCTTGGACCGCTACTACCGCTACAACGGGTCCCTCACCACCCCCCCCTGCTTCCAAAGTGTCCTCTGGAGCGTCTTCCAGGAGCCCGTCCTCCTCAGCCGGGCCCAGGTGGGGATTTTGGGGGGGGTCTGGAGGGGAATTTAGGGGTCGAGGACGAGGGGGGAGCAGCCCCTGAAGCCCCCACCCCGGTCCCGTTTCAGCTGGAGCAGCTGCGGGGTTCCCTTTACGCCACGGCGCCCGACGAGCCCGAACCCGAGAGGCTGGAGGAGAATTTTCGGGCCCCCCAGGACCTCAACCAGAGGCTGGTGCTGGCGTCCTTCAGCAGCGGTGAGGGGAAATGGGGTGGGATGAGGGGGGGGGGGGACACACACGGCGCCCCCCCCAGAGCCCCCAGCAAGGGCCCGAGGGCAGCGCTGGCTCTTCCCTTGCAGGGCCCGAGGGATATTCGACAGGTAGGGCGCAGGCAGAGAGGCTGGGGGGGAGGTTTGGGGGCATCCTTTTGCCCCCCCCCAGCCCCCGAGTGTTGTTTTTTTCGTTTTTTGTTTTTTTTTTGGGGGGGTTCCACGCAGGTGAAGTCGTCGCCATCGTCTTCGGCACCGTCTTCGGCTGCCTCGGCCTCTTCCTCGCCGTCCATTTCGTGAGCAAGAGGCTGCGGTGAGAGCCCCCCCCCCCCAAAAACAAACCCTGATCCCACTTGATCCCACTGTGGGGGGGGGGCAGGACCCCCCCAATTTTCTCCCCCCACCCTCCTGAGGGTCTCTGTCTCCCCCCGAGGCAGCACGAGGAGCAGGCAGCAGCAGGACGTGGTCTTCAAAGCCTCCTCGCGCCGCACGCCCGAGAACCACCAGCCCTGAGCCCCCCCCCCCCAAAAAAAAAGCCCCCCCCAGCACCCAGGGGCTGGGAGCAGTGCAGGATGAGGTGCGCCGACCCCCTTCCCCCCCCCAACCCCACCCCACAAAGCTCGGGGCCACGTAGTCACTATTAAAAGGGTTTTACTCTGAATCAAAAAAATAATTTAACCCCCCCACCCCCCCCCACCACCCAGGGGGCGCTTAGAAAAGACCCAAAAATGGGGAGCAGCGAGTGTGGGGGGGCACCAAAAACCCCCTCAGCCATCACCCCGCTCCCAGGGGCTGTGTGGGATGCTCTGGAGGGGGGTCCCACAGCCCTGAGCCCCTTGTGCTGGGGGGGGGGGACACGGGGGGGGCCCTGCCCCGAGCCCGGTGGCACCGCAGCAGCCCCGGGGCTGTCCCCGGGTTTTTCTCCCACCCCGTGGGGATTCCTGGGAAGGAAAAGCCAACGGGGGGTCACTACCGAAGCTAACGGGGGCGCCACGGCACAGGGGGGGGACACAAACGGCCCCAAAACCCCCCCAAAAAGGAACGGGGGGGTTTAGGGTTGGGGCTCGGAGCTGAGTTTGTGCCCTGGGGCAGGACGGGCGGAGAGGCTCGGCCTTGCCCTGCAGAGCCAGCCGGGAGCTGTGGGGGGACAAAAACTCCCCAAAACCCCCCAAAAACCCCATACGGAGGCTGCCCCCAGCCCCAGCATCGTCCAGTTCCCCCCGGGGGGGGGGGTAAAATTTGGGGTCCGGGGACGGTCGCGGCTCACTCCTCGAAAGGCACCCGCAGCGCCGAGTACATCATCACGCGGCTGTCGGCCTCCTGCTTACCTGGAGGGGGGGGGAAAAAAAAAAAAACACCCAGGCAGGGCGAGGATGAAGAGGGTGAGAGGGTGGAAACGTTGTGGGGTGGGGGGCGTTTTTTGGGGTTTTTTAGGAACCCCGATCTTCCAGGAGATGCAGCGGGGAGGTGGGTCCAGGTGAGACCCCTCCTCGCCGCCACGCGGCTCTGGGGGAAGGTGCTGAGGGCACCCGAAACCCGCGGTCACCCCCCCCCCCCGCCACGGGACACGCAGAGAGGCCCCAAAATTCCCCCAAAAGTGCCCTTCCCGGCCCGGCTCTTACAGGAGAGGCACTTGAGGACATTGTGGAAGGAGCCCCCAGCCGTGACGAAGGCCCAGAGGCCGGTGCAGACGGTGATGATGTAGATGGGGACCAGGCTGGCCTCGTACCAGGGGTTCAGGAACGTCTGTGGGGTGTGGGGGGGGGACACACGGGGACACGGAGAGCGGGGTGAGCGACGGGAAACGGCGACGGCGGAGCCAGGAGCTCAAATTCCAGCCTCGAGGTTTCCCGTTTGGGATTAGCAGCTAATCCTCCCGCTGCCCCCGAGGTTTTCCTTAGCCCCGCTTAAATCCCGCTGCCCCCCCCCACCCCGTGCGGCTTGGGGTCGTGCCAGAGTGCTCCGAGCAGCCCCACACATCCCCGGAGGAGATTTGGGGGAGCTGGAAATGCCTCCAGGTGCTCCCGGGGTCCTCTCCCTGTCCCTAGAGGGGTTCCCGACGCCGCCGACGGCTGATTTGATTTTGGGGGAAGCCCCCGGGTGCCCCCAACTCACCAGCCCCGAGGTGGCGAGGTGACTGGCCACCACCACCCCCAGGCACCAGTAGCGGCGGCGCTCGCAGGCGTCGAAGAAAATCACTCCCCAGAAAGTGTGGAGCAGAACCACGGCCATGGTGAGGAACGCTGGGGGGGGGAGGAAAGAAAATTACACCTTCACCAATCGCTGGGGGTCCGGGGGGGTTCCCTCGGGCGTTTGGGAGGCGCCGGTGGCAAAATTGTGCCTCGTGCGACTGGTTTTGGGGCTAAACGCTGTGGGATCTGCACCAAGAGAGCTCTGCTCCCATCCCCAGCCTCACCGGAGGTGATGAAGTAATACGGGGAGTCCCCGTGGATCCCGACGATGCCCGGCCCGATGGAGTCAGCCAGGATGTTGATGACGGAGAAGACGCCGCTGATGATGCCGAAGGACAGGCCGGACACTGCGGAGGGAGAAGGAAATCAGGAAAAAGGAGACCGAGCGCAGCCCACCGCCCCTCCTGCCCGCCCCGGGGGCTCGCAGCCCCCCTGGGGGTGCAGGAACAGAACCAGGCCGAGGCTCTTAGCGATGTGCAGACGGGAAAAAGAAATAATCAAGGAGCAAATTAATCATGACGGGATCATCTTTAAGGTCCCCACCGACTCCGACCGGCACTCTCAGTGCCCCCACACGCTCCCCGCTCCCCAAATTGTGCAGGAAAAGGTAGAAAAGGGAATTGGGAAGGGCGAGTGAGCCTCGTGGCCTCGTGGTCACTGCCGCTGCTCTCCGATAGCTGAGGGTCCTGCTGTCCCCAAGCCCTGCCCGGGCTCGTGCTCACCGTAAGCCATCTGCTTGAGGGAGATGGGCGAGCGGCCGTCCTCGCTGATCGTGGCCAAGCCTTCGTCTGCTTTCCTGCTCAGGAAGGGGAGAAAGAGTGAGCAGGAGGGCAGGAATCAGGCCTGCACGGGGCTCCGCGCTGCAGAAGGAGCTTGTGCAAACAGGGAAGGGTTTGAAGGGGGTTATAAACAAGGCAGGAGCAAGGGATAACAGCTCTGGAGCAGGATCTAAGGAGGAAGAGGTTTTGGGGGGTTTGCCTGGGTTAAAAATAAGCAGCGTTTGGCACCGACTGGATCCCAAGAGAGCCCCGGGTGAGGGATGCTTGGGGAAGAGGCCACGGGGGCTCTGTGAGGAGCGCTGCCCCCGGCCGGGCTCTTACTTCAGCAGCTTGAAGTAGGCGAATCTGAAAGCCTCCTGCAGCAGGACGGAGACGGCCGCCCCGAAGATGAGGAGGCCGTACTGGAGCTTGGCGTCCTCCCGGTCGCTGAGGTGGACGGAAACGAACCAGATGAGGGACGCCAGGAGCAGAGACACCAGCCAGAAAAACGCCCTGCGGAGGGAGAGGAACAACGAGGTGAGGCCGGGACCCCCCTGAGGCGCTTCCCCTCACGAGCCGGAGGCTGGAATCGCACGAGGATGAGCGGCTCCATCGGAGGCTGCTCGGCTTTGTCCTGGCTCCGGGTCACGACAGGTCCTGGCTCAGGGAGGTGGCTGAAAAATCAAACGGGTTGGGAGCCTAAAATCTTCCTTTCTCCTCTCAGGGCCACCACAACCTCCTCCGAGGACAGCTGCTGCCCTCTGAGGCGCTCGGTGCTACGCCCAGGGAAGGCCAAATGGAGGCCTGGCCTCGAGAGAAGGAAAGTGCCCCCACATCTCCCGGAGACACCCAAAAAGCCGCAAAAAAAGGGCCGGCAGCTCGGCTGGCCCCCATGGCAGGGACGGTGCCACCGGGGCGGAGGCTGCGTGGGTTCAAACCCTGCGGTTGTGGTGGAGCCCACAGCCTCCGGGCACCTTCCTGGCGCTGGGAGCCCCCAAAACCACATCCTGGGGGGGGGGGAGAGGTCGGGGGCTGAGGGGAGCGGCTCAGAGCAGCACCGAGGCTCTGAATAAACAGAAGAACCAACGGGGAGGCTGCCAGGAGGGATTTGGGGTGAGGCTCAGCCCCCCTAACCCCCAGAGGCTGCCTCACAACCCAGGGCTCCCCCAAACAACCCCCCTCAGAGCGTGGCCTCCACAGGGCTGGCCTCCACAGGAGCCCCCCTATATAGGGCCGGCCTCCATAGGGCCCCCCATATAGGGCCGGCCTCCATAGGGCCCCTCTATATAGGGCCGGCCTCCATAGAGTCCCCCTATATAGGGCCGGCCTCCATTGGGCCCCTATATAGGGCCGGCCTCCATAGGGGCCCCTTGTATAGGGCCGGCCTCCATTGGGCCCCTATATAGGGCCGGCCTCCATTGGGGCCCCTTCTACCGGGGCGGCCCCCCCCGGGGCGACCTCCCGGGCCCTCCCCCGAGCCCCCCCGGCCCCCTCACCCCGCCACCAGGATGATGACCCGCAGGGGCTCGGCCGCCACCGTCAGCAGGACGAGGGCGAGCGCGGGCCCGAAGGCGATGCCCGCGCACCCGAAGAAGACGGCGGCCCCCATGGTCGGCGGGCGGCGGGCGGGGCGCCGCGGGGCACGCCGGGAGTTGTAGTCCTGCAAAAAGGGCGAGGTAATGGCAGAGGGCGGCCGGGCCGCGGGGCACCATGGGAGATGTAGGCCGTGGGGAGGGTGGTGGAGGTGAGGCAGCGCCGTGAGGCATGATGGGAGTTGTAGTTCGGGGAGAGTTGTGGCGCCCCCTGGGGGGGCGCGTTGGTTTTTGGGTTTGATCTCGATTTCCTCCTCATTTGACGTTCAGTCTCTTTATTCCCTCCTCGTTTGAGCTTCAATCTCTATATTTACTCCACGTTTGAGCATCAATCCCATTATTCATTCCTCATTTGAGGTTTAATACCATTGTTTACTCCTCATTTTAGCTTCAATCTTATTATTAACTCCATGTTTGAGGTCCAATCCCGTTATTTACTCCTTGTTTGACCTTCAATCCCCTCATTCCCTCCTTGTTTGAGCTTCATTCTCTATATTTACTCCTCGTTTCAAATTCAACCCCATGATTTACTCCTCATTTGAGGTTCACTCTCTCTATTTACTCCTCAATTCAGTTTCAATACAATGGTTTATCCACCATTTTAGTTTCAATCTCTTTATTAACACCACATTTGACATCCAATCCCGTTAATCACTCCTCCTTCGAGCCCCCTCGTTGCAGTTTCAGTCCCGTTCCTTCCTCCCCGCTGTCCCGGCGGCCAGGGCAGCCGCAGCCTCCCGGGGCTGCACGGCGCCGCCACCGAGGCCTTGGGGCCCAGCCCCGTGGGTCACGGCGCTGCCCTGGCTGGGGTGGCGAAGCGGAGCTGGGCGTACGTCAGCTGTCCCTGCGGGCACCGACGCCATCAGAGCGGCCCCAAGACCAGCCCCCAACCCTTATGGGGCTGTGCCTGGCCCCGTTATCGCCACCGCCCTGTGTGGGGACCCCCGGGGGCCGCATGGCCTCACCTGCTGCTGCTGGGGTGCAGGAGGGTTCGGGGCTCTGGGCCGGAGTCCTGGCGGGGACAGAGACGTGTCCCCAGCATGGGGACAGAGGGGAATTGGGGATGGGATGGGGGAGTGGGGTCCCGGGCAGCAGGGGAAAAAAGGGATACAGGGGGCCGTCACCCCCAGCCCCTGCTCGGCTCCTTACCCGTCCGTGCGCGGAGGAGGCAGGAGATGCCGAGGATGAGGCCGAGCAGCAGCAGCGCCCCGGCTGCGGCCATGGCCACGGCACTTGGTGTCGTGCAGGCACCTGGGGGGGGGCGGCTTGTCCCAGCCATCTCCTGACCCCCATGTGCCCTCCTTGATCTCTCCAATACCCCAACATCCTCCCATTGCCCCCCATTATTCCCTCATCACTCCCAGCTTCCCCCCATCACCCCCACAACATACCCCTATCACCCCATTATTCCCCCATCGCTCCCCAGCATGACCCCATCACGCCCAGCTTCCCCCCATCATCCCCAACATCCCTCATTGCTTCCCGTTATCCCCCCATCATCCCCAACATGCCCCCATCACCCCATTATTCCCCCATCACCCCCTAACATGCCCCCATCACTATCCAGCTTCCCCCCATCACCACCCAACATCCCCCCATCACCCCCAACATCTCCCCATTGCCCCCCATTATCCCCCCATCGCCCCCCAACATCCCCCATTACTCCCAACTACCTCATTTTCCCCACACGTGCCCCAGCTCCGAGAAACCCCCGGGAAGGGGGGGTGACCCCATCTGCCCTGTCCCCTGCTCACCCCGGTGCCCAGGCTCGTGCTCACCCTTGGCCCCGTGCAGCTCCACGCTCCTGCGGACGGGGGGACCGGAGGCATTGAAGCGCACCTCGCAGAGCCCCCCGGTGCCCCCGGCGATGCCCGCGGGGCTGATGAGCGGCTCTGTGCTGCCCCCCAGCCCCAGCACCTGCTGGGGTCGGGGCCCCCCCGGCCAGGAGACGAGGACGGGGCCGCTGGCGTTGCCCACGGCACAGACCAGGCCGGGGGGGTCTGAAGGGGAGCCGTGGGGCGCCAGCACCCGCACCCAGCTCTGGGCCCTCCAGCTGTCTGCAGAGAGGAGAGCAGGGGCTCGGTGGGCTGCGATGTGGGCAGGGACCCTGCGTCCCTCTGGGGACCCTGGCATAGGGACACGAGGGACATGGGGGGGGTCCATGCAATGGGGAGAAACGGGGGTCCCATCTGCTGTAGGGACATGGGTGCAGACCGTGCAATGGGGAGACTTGGGGGGTTCCCCATCTAACAAGTGAGGGCTCAGGGGTACAAGTTGGGGTCCCCACACCACCCGCAGCCCAGCAGCCCCCCTACCTCCCACGATCAGCGCGGTGCCGTTGCCGAAGAGCAGCTTGGATCCGGAGATGCAAGCGCAGAGGTAGAGGCCGATGTGGTCACGGCGGGCGGCAGCGATGTGCAGCACGGTGCGTCCCTTCATGTACTCGCAGGAAAATCCCTCCCGAGCCTCCTGGTCGCAGCTGAGGATCAGCCGAGGCCGCTCCCCATGGACACGCCGGTACCAGAACACGTTGAGTTTGCCATCGAGCCCCTCGCCCAGAATGCAGCTGATCTCCACCGGAGTGCTGGGCTCCACGAAGAGGAAGGGCTGGGGCTGCTGCACTGCCAGCAACGTTGCCGGTGCTGCAGGGATCGACCGGGGGCTCATTCAATGCCTGCTCTCCAAGCCCAGCCTGTGCTCCCACCGCCCAGAGATCACTCAGAAAGTGACAGGAGCCCCTCTCCCCAGCGCTTGCCCCGATGCTCACCCAGACAGAGCAGCAGCAGCAGCCCCGTGGCCAGCAGCGCCTTCGTACAGGAGGAACCCAGGGGTGCCATTGTTGTGTTCGTCCCAGTCCTTCTGCAGGGTTGCTGAGTGCACCGGGACCAGTGGATGCCTGAAGCGTGGGGTCCTGGCAGCGATGTCCCCCAGCCGTGAGGACGCGGTGTCCCCATGGAGGACGTGGTGTCCCCACAAAGGACACGGTGTCCCCACGGGGAATGCGTCCTCCCCACGCGCCGCTGCCGGCAGCTGTGGGGTGCATCGCCGGGTGCAGAGCTCTTGTCAGCTTGCTGGCACGGACCCACATCCGGGAGAAAAATTTGGCTTTTAACCATTTCTGTGACGCTCAGGGCTGCAGGTGGCTCCTCAAAGGCCCCGCGACGCCCTCGGGTGCCCACCCCCAAATTCTTGAGACGAAGGAAGGAGCCAGCCCCAGCGCTGGGCACTCCAAACCACAGCGCACCGTGCCGCCGCTCTTGCTTTGGGGAAACCGCAGCGCAGAGGCTGGGGAGCTGCCTCGGGGCGGGGGCGGCTGCACCCCCAGCCGCGGCCCCCCCAGCCATCCTCACGTCAGCCGAAGTGACCTGAACGGTGACGTTCAAAGGGCCGCGGCCCGAAGGCGAGAGGCAACTCTGGTCCCCCAGCCCTGCCCTGCTTTCCTGTTGTGGTTCGGCAACCGTGGCTCTTTGCTACCCCAGCGCCCAGCTTTGGCGACAAAAACCTTCAGACCCAACGGTTTGCTGGGGGGCAGGGGTTCGGTTCGAGCAAACAGCAGAGAGGTGACAAAATCAACAAGGTGAGGCTGACCGCAGCGCTCCTCGGCTCCGGCAGCTCCTCACCCAGCCTCCAGCTGCTGCAACGAGGCCGAGCCTTCACGAGCAGAGTTTGCTGCTCCAGCTCCGAGAGACACCCAGAGGCACCTCGCCGCCCTGCCCAGTGCTCGTTGTGCTCCTCTCCAGAGCAGACCCGTGCCTCCACGCATCCCCGTACACGTGGCATGGCCTCCTGAGATTTGCTGCAGCCTGAAGCGAGAGAGGAAGAAGCAGGGGACGATGCCCGGGGCTCCTCGGGGCGAGGCGCAGGCAGACAAAGCGCAGCAGGACCCCCCCGCTGCAATGAGGAGCTGCAATTAAATTGCAGTCCGCGAGCAGGAGCCCATCGAGCTCCGTCCCCTCGCCAGGCATCGCCTCCCCTTCCCTCTGTGCCTCCGCGACCCCAGACGACAGCCAGGCTCCCTTGTGCTGTGTCGAAGCCTTTTGCAGGAGCCGAGAGGCGACCGAGGAGCGTGGGCAGCCCCAGGCGGAGATGTGCAGCCTGCCCGGGGTTCTCCTGCTCCTCCTGACAGGTACGTCCCGTCCCGTCCCGCTGCACCAATGCTCCAGCCTCGCTTTCTGCTACGCTAAACCTGCATGGGGTAAACCCCGGGGTGCTGCTGCCTCGCTGTGCAACGCCAATTTTGCACAAACCCCCGAAACCCCGCTGGTTTGGAGCCAGAAGGCGACAGCCTGAAGCGCGAGGGTGACCCCGTGGCACTGCCTGCTGCGCTCAGACCCGCTCCCCCTGTGCAGGAGCCGCCTCTGCGGAGGAGCCGCGGATCCAGCAGAGCCCGGCACAGCTCTGGCTGCACCCTGGGGCGACGGCCGAGCTGAGCTGCAGCATCTCGGGTAACCCAGAGCATGCCAATTGGTACAGGGAGAAACCGGACGGCAGCTTGGAATGGATTCACTGGAGCGCAGAGGCCTCAAAACCAAAGGGGAGATACTCAGGGACGGTGAGAGCACAGGGTATTTTCTCCTTGAGTATCAGCAATGTGCAGCGTGAGGACGCTGGGTATTATTACTGCACCTCCTCCGTGTTGCACTCCCAGTTTGGGAACGGGACCAGGCTCCTCGTCACAAGTGAGTGTGGCAGCGTGTGGTGGTGCTGGGGACATCCCTGGGGACATCCCTGGGGACATCCCTGGGGACACTGGGATTTCCCACTCACTTTCAGATGCCTCCGAGCCCAAGATCTCCATCCTGGTACCCGTGGACACGGAGGAGACCTCAGACTTTATCCCCCTGCTGTGCCACCTCCCTGGCGCCTGGAACCTCACCTGGGTCTTGGCCGAGCGCTGGGACGGGGCCATGAATTGCACGGCCACGGAGCGCGGCACGGGCAGGATCGTCAGCGAGACCATCGGCACGGGTGAGCTCGAGCAGCCTCCCCCTGGGCACCGCGGGCGTTGCTCTGTGCTTGGTCTGTGCTTGCAGGGACTCCAAGCCCGCTTCTTCCAGCCTTAAATCCCTTTTTCCCCGTCTCCCTGGGCTGAAACGCTGCAAACGCTGCCCTGGCCACATCTCCCCGCTCTGCAGCCGCTTCTCTCGTGCTCCCTTTCCCCGGCCGCCCCCGGCGCCAGCTCCGTGCCCCATTCCAACGTCTCCTTGTCCTCCCGTCCCTCCCTGCAGCAGGATGCTTCCTGTGGCTGCTGGCCTTCGTGCCGCCCGGCGCCGCCGTCCTCGCCTTGATGTGCTGGGCAGCCCGGCTCCGCCAAAGGCCGGCCCGCGCGGTGCCGAGACGGGGCCCGGAGGTGAGCTGCTTCCCCAGCCCCCGGCACGAGGCTGTGGGCACGGCAGGAGGAAGGAGCTCCCAAGCAGCCCGGCCGGGGGCTTTGGCGCGGGCAAAGCATCCCCTGCAGCTGCAGGCGCAGCGCTGCCCCAACCGCGCGGCTTCTCGCTCTCTCTTGCAGACCGAGTGCGAGTACGCGGCGCTGGGGCACTGAGAAGCCCTTTCCCCGCGCCCGCCCTGCCAGAAGCCTGCGGTCTGCGAGCGGCGAAAACAAGAGAGGAAAGGGAAAGTGGTGGGATCCTGCGCTCTGCTGGATTTCCCTGCTCGGCTTCATGGCAGAGGGGGAGGAGGAACGCGGAGAGCGCTGCGGGAGGCTCGAGAGCCGTGAGGAATCCCATGCAGATAATAAAATCATGATTTCTTGGTAAGCAACCGAGGTCTCGGCTTCATTGGGATTGCTCCCTGTGCTACCCCGTGGGACAGCCACGGGGAGCTGCTGTTAAACAGGGCAAAAAAAAGTCCCTTTACACCTCGAGACTTAAGCACAGCCCTGTTTTAGCCCCTCCTCTCTGCATTTTGCTTCCTGAAGGGTGACCCCACTATGCACAGCACCTCTGAGGATGCTCCCCGTGCTCTCAGCACCTTCCCTGTCCCTGGCTGTGTAAATAACCCCGTGCTGGGGCAGGCATCCAGGCTCCCCTGGCTTTAGGGTTTACCACAACCTCCTCTTCCTCTCCACACGCGTGCTGCTGCTCCTGTGGCTGGGACATGAACCCCAAGGGGAAACCACCGAGCGACGGGGCCAAAACTTGTGGTGCCCTGCAACATTTAATGCCCTGTTTGCCTCCGTCTTCAAATGCTTATGATGGGCTTCGGGACCCAGGGTGCCCTGAGCTGGAGGACCATGACGGTGGGAACGATCAGATCCCAACCGACCCTGAACGTGTGCGGGATTTGCTGCTCCACCTGGATCCGTACGCGTCCATGGGTCCGGATGGGTTCATCCCAGGGTGCTCAGAGAGCTGGCAGACATCATGGCAGGACTGCGGGCTCACCTTGAGATTAGATATCAGGAGAAACCTCTTGTCTCAAAGAGTGGTCAGGCACTAGCATGGCCTGCCCAGGAGGTGGTGGAGTCACCATCCCTGGAGGTATTTAGAAGATGTTTCGATGTAGAGCTTAGGGATATGGTTTAGTGGGGACTGTTAGTGTTAGGTCAGAGGTTGGACTCGATGATCTTGAGGTCTCTTCCAACCTAGAAATTCTGTGATTCTGTGATTCTGTGACTGTATGGTTCTCAGCACTGAGTGCAGCTCTGGGCACCTCGGTACACGGAGGACATGAAAGCGTTGGAGAGTGTCCAGAGGAGGGCGACAAAGATGGCGAAGGGCCTAGAGGGGAAGGCGTGTGGGGAGCGGCTGAGGGCACTGGGCCTGTTCAGCCTGGAGAAGAGGAAGCTGAGGGGGGACCTCATGGCGGCCTACAGCTTCCTGGCGAGGGGAGTGGAGGGGCAGGCGCCGCCCTGTTCTCCTAACTCCCCAGTGCCAGGACCCGCGGGAATCCCTCGCAGGGGGCTCCTGCGGGAATCGCCTGCCCCACGGCCCCGCAGGACACGGGGTCCCTGTGCCAGCACCCGTGGGTGCCGTGGGGAGCAGGCCTGGGGCTTCCCCCCCAGCCCCAGGCAGCAGTAGCGGCGTTTCTTGCAGGGGGCGTTGAGTTTTGAGTTTAGTCTTGATTTCCTCCCCATTTCAGGTTCAACCCCACGATTTACTTCTCCTTTTAGTTTCAATCTCTTTATTAACGCCACATATGAGGTCCACTCCCATTATTCATCCTTGTTTGAGGTTCACTCTCTCTATTTACTCCTCAATTCAGTTTCAATACAATGTTTAATCAATTATTTTAGTTTCAATCTCTTTATTAACACCACATTTGAGGTCCAATCCCGTTAATCACTCCTCCTTCGAGCCCCCTCCTTGGAGGTTCGGTCCCTTGGAGGTTCGGTCCCGTTCCTTCCTCCCCGCTGTCCCGGCGGCCGGGGCAGCCGCAGCCTCCCAGAGCTGCACGGCGCCGCCACCGAGGCCTTGGGGCCCAGCCCCGTGGGTCACAGCGCTGCCCTCGCTGGGGTGGCGAAGCGGAGCTGGGCGTACGTCAGCTCTCCCTGCGGGCACCGACGCCATCAGAGCGGCCCCAAGACCAGCCCCCAACCCTTATGGGGCTGTGCCTGGCCCCGTTATCGCCACTGCCCCGTGTAGGGACCCCCGGGGGCCGCATGGCCTCACCTGCTGCTGCTGGGGTGCAGGAGGGTTCGGGGCTCTGGGCCGGAGTCCTGGCGGGGACAGAGACGTGTCCCCAGCGTGGGGACAGAGGGGAATTGGGGATGGGATGGGGGAGTGGGGTCCCGGGCAGCAGGGGAAAAAAGGGATACAGGGGGCCGTCACCCCCAGCCCCTGCTCGGCTCCTTACCCGTCCGTGCGCGGAGGAGGCAGCAGACGCCGAGGATGAGGCCGAGCAGCAGCAGCGCCCCGGCTGCGGCCATGGCCACGGCACTTGGTGTCGTGCAGGCACCTGGGGGGGGGGCGGCATGTCCCAGCCATCTCCTGACCCCCATGTGCCTTCCTTGATCTCTCCAATACCCCAACATCCTACCATTGCCCCCCATTATTCCCTCATCACTCCCAGCTTCCCCTCATCACCCCCACAACATACCCCTATCACCCCATTATTACCCATCGCTCCCAAGCATGACCCCATCACTCCCAGCTTCTCCCCATCATCCCCAACATCCCTCATTGCTTCCCGTTATCCCCCCATCATCCCCAACATGCCCCCATCACCCCATTATTCCCCCATCACCCCCTAACATACCCCATCACTATCCAGCTTCCCCCCATCACCACCCAACATCCCCCCATCGCCCCCCAACATCCCCAATTACTCCCAACTGCCTCACTTTCCCCACACGTGCCCCAGCTCCGAGGAACCCCCGGGAAGGGGGGGTGACCCCATCTGCCCTGTCCCCTGCTCACCCCGGTGCCCAGGCTCGTGCTCACCCTTGGCCCCGTGCAGCTCCACGCTCCTGCGGACGGGGGGACCGGAGGCATTGAAGCGCACCTCGCAGAGCCCCCCGGTGCCCCCGGCGATGCCCGCGGGGCTGATGAGCGGCTCTGTGCTGCCCCCCAGCCCCAGCACCTGCTGGGGTCGGGGCCCCCCCGGCCAGGAGACGAGGACGGGGCCGCTGGCGTTGCCCACGGCACAGACCAGGCCGGGGGGGTCTGAAGGGGAGCCGTGGGGCGCCAGCACCCGCACCCAGCTCTGGGCCCTCCAGCTGTCTGCAGAGACGAGAGCAGGTGCTCGGTGGGCTGCGATGTGGGCAGGGACCCCGCGTCCCTCTGGGGACCCCTCCTAGTGACACGAGGGGCATTGAGTATAGGGAGGTCTCCGTGCAATGGGGAGACTTGGGGGGTTCCCCATCTAACAAGTGAGGGCTCAGGGGTACAAGTTGGGGTCCCCACACCACCCCCAGCCCAGCAGCCCCCCTACCTCCCACGATCAGCGCGGTGCCGTTGCCGAAGAGCAGCTTGGATCCGGCGATGCAGGCGCAGAGGTAGAGGCCGGTGTGGTCACGGCGGGCGGCAGCGATGTGCAGCACGGTGCGTCCCTTCATGTACTCGCAGGAAAATCCCTCCCGAGCCTCCTGGTCGCAGCTGAGGATCAGCCGAGGCCGCTCCCCATGGACACGCCGGTACCAGAACACCTTGCTTTTGCCATCGAGCCCCTCGCCCAGAATGCAGCTGATGTCCACCGGAGTGCTGGGCTCCACGAAGAGGACGGGCTGGGGCTGGTGCAGATCCAGTGGCGCTGCCGGTGCTGCAGGGACCGACCGGGGGCTCATTCACCGCCTGCTCTCCAAGCCCAGCCTGTGCTCCCAAATCCCGGGGGCACTCAGAAAGCGAGAGCAGCCCCTCTCCCCAGCGCCTGCCCTGATGCTCACCCAGACAAAGCAGCAGCAGCAGCCCCGTGGCCAGCAGCGCCTTCGTACAGGAGAAACCCAGGGGTGCCATTGTTGTGTTCGTCCCAGTCCTTCTGCAGGGTCGCTGAGTGCACCGGGACCAGTGGATGCCTGAAGCGTGGGGTCCTGGCAGCAATGTCCCCCAGCCGTGAGGACGCGGTGTCCCCATGGAGGACGTGGTGTCCCCACAAAGGACGCGGTGTCCCCACGGGGAATGCGTCCTCCCCACACGCCGCTGCCGGCAGCTGTGGGGTGCATCGCCGGGTGCAGAGCTCTTGTCAGCTTGCTGGCACAGACCCACATCCGGGAGGAAAATTTGGCTTTTAACCATTTCTGTGACGCTCAGGGCTGCAGGTGGCTCCTCAAAGGCCCCGCGACGCCCTCGGGTGCCCACCCCCAAATTCTCGAGACGAAGGAAGGAGCCAGCCCCAGCGCTGGGCACTCCAAACCACAGCGCACCGTGCCGCCGCTCTTGCTTTGGGGAAACCGCAGCGCAGAGGCTGGGGAGCTGCCTCGGGGCGGGGGCGGCTGCACCCCCAGCCGCGGCCCCCCCAGCCATCCTCACGTCAGCCGAAGTGACCTGAACGGTGACGTTCAAAGGGCCACGGCCCGAAGGCGAGAGGCAACTCTGGTCCCCCAGCCCTGCCCTGCTTTCCTGTTGTGGTTCGGCAACCGTGGCTCTTTGCTACCCCAGCGCCCAGCTTTGGCGACAAAAACCTTCAGACCCAACGGTTTGCTGGGGGGCAGGGGTTCGGTGCGAGCAAACAGCAGAGAGGTGACAAAATCAACAAGGTGAGGCTGACCGCAGCGCTCCTCGGCTCTGCACCCAGCCTCCAGCTGCTGCAACGAGGCCGAGCCTCCACGAGCAGAGTTTGCTGCTCCAGCTCCGAGAGACACCCAGAAGCACCTCGCCGCCCTCCCCGGAGCTCGTCGTGCTCCTCTCCAGAGCAGACCCGTGCCTCCACGCATCCCCGTGCACGTGGCACGGCCTCCTGAGATTTGCTGCAGCCTGAAGCGAGAGAGGAAGAAGCAGGGGACGATGCCTGGGGCTCCTTGGGGCGAGGCGCAGCAGACAAAGCGCAGCAGGACCCCCCCCACTGCAATGAGGAGCTGCAATTAAATTGCAGTCCGCGAGCAGGAGCCCATCGAGCACTTGCGGCGGGGGCGAAGGAGGCCGGGGCTGCGCCCGCCGCCCCGTTTGGCTTTCGAAGCTCCGTCCCCTCGCCAGGCATCGCCTCCCCTTCCCTCTGTGCCTCCGCGACCCCAGACGACAGCCAGGCTCCCTTGTGCCGTGTCGAAGCCTTTTGCAGGAGCCGAGAGGCGACCGAGGAGCGTGGGCAGCCCCAGGCGGAGATGTGCAGCCTGCCCGGGGTTCTCCTGCTCCTCCTGACAGGTACGTCCCGTCCCGTCCCGTCCCGCTGCACCAATGCTCCAGCCTCGCTTTCTGCTACGCTAAACCCGCGTGGGGTAAACCCCGGGGTGCTGCTGCCTCGCTGTGCAACGCCAATTTTGCACCAAACCCCCCCAAACCCTGCTAGTTTGGAGCCAGAAGGCGACAGCCTGAAGCGCGAGGGTGACCCCATGGCACTGCCTGCTGCGCTCAGACCCGCTCCCCCCGTGCAGGAGCCGCCTCTGCGGAGGAGCCGCGGATCCAGCAGAGCCCGGCACAGCTCTGGCTGCACCCTGGGGCGACGGCCGAGCTGAGCTGCAGCATCTCGGGTAACCCAGAGCATGCCAATTGGTACAGGGAGAAGCCGGACGGCAGCTTGGAATGGATTTACTGGAGCGCAAAGGCCTCAAAACCAAAGGAGAGATACTCAGGGACGATGAGAGCACAGGGTTTTTTCTCCCTGAATATCAGCAATGTGCAGCGTGAGGACTCTGGGTATTATTACTGCACCTCCTTCGTGTTGCACTCCCAGTTTGGGAACGGGACCAGGCTCCTCGTCACAGGTGAGTGTGGCAGCGTGCAGTGGTGCTGGGGACATCCCTGGGGACATCCCTGGGGACACTGGGATTTCCCTCTCACTTTCAGATGCCTCCGAGCCCAGGGTCTCCCTCCTGGTGCCCGTGGACGCGGAGGAGCCCTCGGACGTTGTCCCCCTGCTGTGCCACCTCCCTGGCGCCTGGAACCTCACCTGGGTCTTGGCCGAGCGCTGGGACGGGGCCATGAATTGCACGGCCACGGAGCGCGGCACGGGCAGGATCGTCAGCGAGACCATCGGCACGGGTGAGCTCGAGCAGCCTCCCCCTGGGCACCGCGGTCTTTGCTCTGTGCTTGGTCTGTGCTTGCAGGGACTCCAAGCCCGCTTCTTCCAGCCTTAAATCCCTTTTTCCCCGTCTCCCTGGGCTGAAGCGCTGCAAACGCTGCCCTGGCCCCATCTCCCCGCTCTGCAGCCGCTTCTCTCGTGCTCCCTTTCCCCGGCCGCCCCCGGCGCCAGCTCCGTGCCCCATTCCAACGTCTCCTTGTCCTCCCGTCCCTCCCTGCAGCAGGATGCTTCCTGTGGCTGCTGGCCTTCGTGCCGCCCGGCGCCGCCGTCCTCGCCTTGATGTGCTGGGCAGCCCGGCTCCGCCGAAGGCCGGCCCGCGCGGTGCCGAGACGGGGCCCGGAGGTGAGCTGCTTCCCCAGCCCCCGGCACGAGGCTGTGGGCACGGCAGGAGGAAGGAGCTCCCAAGCAGCCCGGCCGGGGGCTTTGGCGCGGGCAAAGCATCCCCTGCAGCTGCAGGCGCAGCGCTGCCCCAACCGCGCGGCTTCTCGCTCTCTCTTGCAGACCGAGTGCGAGTACGCGGCGCTGGGGCACTGAGAAGCCCTTTCCCCGCGCCCGCCCTGCCAGAAGCCTGCGGTCTGCGAGCGGCGAAAACAAGAGAGGAAAGGGAAAGTGGTGGGATCCTGCGCTCTGCTGGATTTCCCTGCTCGGCTTCATGGCAGAGGGGGAGGAGGAACGCGGAGAGCGCTGCGGGAAGCTCGAGAGCCGTGAGGAATCCCATGCAGATAATAAAATCATGATTTCTTGGTAAGCAACCGAGGTCTCGGCTTCATTGGGATTGCTCCCTGTGCTACCCCGTGTGACAGCCACAGGGAGCTGCTGTTAAACAGGGCAAAATAAAGGTCCCTTTACACCTCGAGCCTTAAGCACAGCCCTGTTTTAGCCCCTCCTCTCTGCATTTTGCTTCCTGAAGGGTGACCCCACAACGTGCACAGCACCTCTGAGGATGCTCCCCGTGCTCTCAGCACCTTCCCTGTCCCTGGCTGTGTGCATAACCCCGTGCTGGGGCAGGCATCCAGGCTCCCCTGGCTTTAGGGTTTACCACAACCTCCTCTTCCTCTCCACACGTGTGCTGCTGCTCCTGTGGCTGGGACATGAACCCCAAGGGGAAACCACCGAGCGACGGGGCCAAAACTTGTGGTGCCCTGCAACATTTAATGCCCTGTTTGCCTCCGTCTTCAAATGCTTATGATGGGCTTCGGGACCCAGGGTGCCCTGAGCTGGAGGACCATGACGGTGGGAACGATCAGATCCCAACCGACCCTGAACGTGTGCGGGATTTGCTGCTCCACCTGGATCCGTACGCGTCCATGGGTCCGGATGGGTTCATCCCAGGGTGCTCAGAGAGCTGGCAGACATCATGGCAGGACTGCGGGCTCACCTTGAGATTAGATATCAGGAGAAACCTCTTGTCTCAAAGAGTGGTCAGGCACTAGCATGGCCTGCCCAGGAGGTGGTGGAGTCACCATCCCTGGAGGTATTTAGAAGATGTTTAGATGTAGAGCTTAGGGATATGGTTTAGTGGGGACTGTTAGTGTTAGGTCAGAGGTTGGACTCGATCATCTTGAGGTCTCTTCCAACCTAGAAATTCTGTGATTCTGTGTTACCCTGACTGCATGATTCTCAGCACTGTGTGCAGCTCTGGGCACCTCAGTACACGGAGGACATGAAAGTGTTGGAGAGTGTCCAGAGGAGGGCGACAAAGATGGCGAAGGGCCTAGAGGGGAAGGCGTGTGGGGAGCGGCTGAGGGCACTGGGCCTGTTCAGCCTGGAGAAGAGGAAGCTGAGGGGGGACCTCATGGCGGCCTACAGCTTCCTGGCGAGGGGAGTGGAGGGGCAGGCGCCGCCCTGTTCTCCTAACTCCCCAGTGCCAGGACCCGCGGGAATCCCTCGCAGGGGGCTCCTGCGGGAATCGCCTGCCCCACGGCCCCGCAGGACACGGGGTCCCTGTGCCAGCACCCGTGGGTGCCGTGGGGAGCAGGCCTGGGGCTTCCCCCCCAGCCCCAGGCAGCAGTAGCGGCGTTTCTTGCAGGGGGCGTTGAGTTTTGAGTTTAGTCTTGATTTCCTCCCCATTTCAGGTTCAACCCCACGATTTACTTCTCCTTTTAGTTTCAATCTCTTTATTAACGCCACATATGAGGTCCACTCCCATTATTCATCCTCGTTTGAGGTTCACTCTCTCTATTTACTCCTCAATTCAGTTTCAATACAATGCTTTATCCACCGTTTTAGTTCCAATCTCTTTATTAACACCACATTTGAGGTCCAATCCCGCCATTCACTTCTCCTTCGAGCCCCCTCCTTGGATGTTCGGTCCCGTTCCTTCCTCCCCGCTGTCCCGGCGGCCAGGGCAGCCGCAGCCTCCCGGGGCTGCACGACGCCGCCACCGAGGCCTTGGGGCCCAGCCCCGTGGGTCACGGCGCTGCCCTCGCTGGGGTGGCGAAGCGGAGCTGGGCGTACGTCAGCTGTCCCTGCGGGCACCAACGCCATCAGAGCGGCCCCAAGACCAGCCCCCAACCCTTATGGGGCTGTGCCTGGCCCCGTTATCGCCACCGCCCTGTGTGGGGACCCCCGGGGGCCGCATGGCCTCACCTGCTGCTGCTGGGGTGCAGGAGGGTTCGGGGCTCTGGGCCGGAGTCCTGGTGGGGACAGAGACGTGTCCCCAGAATGGGGACGGAGGGGAATTGGGGATGGGATGGGGGAGTGGGGTCCAGGGCAGCAGGGGAAAAAGGGGGCACGGGGGGCCGTCACAAGCAGCCCCTGCTCGGCTCCTTACCCGTCCGTGCGCGGAGGAGGCAGCAGACGCCGAGGCTGAGGCCGAGCAGCAGCAGCGCCCCGGCTGCGGCCATGGCCACGGCACTTGGTGTCGTGCAGGCACCTGGGGGGGGCGGCATGTCCCAGCCATCTCCTGACCCCAAATGTCCTCCCCTTGATCTCTCCCATACCCTAATATCCTCCCATTGCTCCCCCTTATTCCCCCATCACCACACAGCTTCCCCCCATCACCCCGAACATCCCCCTATCACACCATTATTCCCCCATCACTCCCCAAAATCCCCCATTACCCCCAACATTGCCTCACTTTCCCCACACGTGCCCCAGCTCCGAGAAGCTGATGGGGAAGGGGGGGTGACCCCATCTGCCCTGTCCCCTGCTCACCCCGGTGCCCAGGCTCGTGCTCACCCTTGGCCCCGTGCAGCTCCACGCTCCTGCGGACGGGGGGACCGGAGGCATTGAAGCGCACCTCGCAGAGCCCCCCGGTGCCCCCGGCGATGCCCGCGGGGCTGATGAGCGGCTCTGTGCTGCCCCCCAGCCCCAGCACCTGCTGGGGTCGGGGCCCCCCCGGCCAGGAGACGAGGACGGGGCCGCTGGCGTTGCCCACGGCACAGACCAGGCCGGGGGGGTCTGAAGGGGAGCCGTGGGGCGCCAGCACCCGCACCCAGCTCTGGGCCCTCCAGCTGTCTGCAGAGAGGAGAGCAGGGGCTCGGTGGGCTGCGATGTGGGCAGGGACCCCAT
Organism: Aythya marila; assembly: GCF_965140915.1. Classification (NCBI taxonomy): domain Eukaryota; kingdom Metazoa; phylum Chordata; class Aves; order Anseriformes; family Anatidae; genus Aythya; species Aythya marila. Next base: position 2,060,244 of record NC_139070.1, read on the forward strand.
GCGCCCCTGGGGACCCCTCCTAGTGACACGAAGGGCATTGAGTATGGGGGAGGCTCCATGCAATGGGGAGAAACGGGGGTCCCCATCTAACAAGTGAGGGCTCAGGGGTACATGTTGGGGTCCCCACACCACCCCCAGCCCAGCAGCCCCCCTACCTCCTACGATCAGTGCGGTGCCGTTGCCGAAGAGCAGCTTGGATCCGGAGTTGTAGGCGCAGAGGTAGAGGCCGGTGTGGTCACGGCGGGTGGCAGCGATGTGCAGCACAGCGCGTCCCTTCGTGTACTCGCAGGAAAATCCCTCCCGAGCCTCCTGGTCGCAGCTGAGGATCAGCCGAGGCCGCTCCCCATGGACACGCCGGTACCAGAGTGTGTTGTGTTTGCCATCGAGCCCCTCGCCCAGAATGCAGCTGATGTCCACCGGAGTGCTGGGCTCCACGAAGAGGAAGGGCTGGGGCTGCTGCACTGCCAGCAACGTTGCCGGTGCTGCAGGGACCGACCGGGGGCTCATTCACCGCCTGCTCTCCAAGCCCAGCCTGTGCTCCCAAATCCCGGGGGCTGCTCTCCCCGGTACCTGCCCCGATTCTCACCCAGCCACAGCAGCAGCAGCCGCCCTGGGGCCAGCAGCGCCTTCGTGCAGGAGAAACCCAGGGGTGCCATCGGTGTGCTCATTCTGCAGGGCGGCTGAGTGCACCGGGACCTGCAGCTACCCAAAGTGTGGGGTCCTGGCAGCGATGTCCCCCAGCCGTGAGGACACGGTGTCCCCACGAAGGACACGGTGTCCCCACGGGGAATGCGTCCTCCCCACGCGCCGCTGCCGGCAGCTGTGGGGTGCATCGCCGGGTGCAGAGCTCTTGTCAGCTTGCTGGCACGGACCCACATCCGGGAGGAAAATTTGGCTTTTAACCATTTCTGCGACACTCAGGACCGCAGGTGGCCCCTTGAGGGCCCCGCGACGCCCTCGGGTGCCCACCCCCAAATTCTCGAGACGAAGGAAGGAGCCAGCCCCAGCGCTGGGCACTCCAAACCACAGCGCACCGTGCCGCCGCTCTTGCTTTGGGGAAACCGCAGCGCAGAGGCTGGGGAGCTGCCTCGGGGCGGGGGCGGCTGCACCCCCAGCCGCGGCCCCCCCAGCCATCCTCACGTCAGCCGAAGTGACCTGAACGGTGACGTTCAAAGGGCCGCGGACCGAAGGCGAGAGGCAACTCTGGTCCCCCAGCCCTGCCCTGCTTTCCTGTTGTGGTTCGGCAACCGTGGCTCTTTGCTACCCCAGCGCCCAGCTTTGGCGACAAAAACCTTCAGACCCAACGGTTTGCTGGGGGGCAGGGGTTCGGTGCGAGCAAACAGCAGAGAGGTGACAAAATCAACAAGGTGAGGCTGACCGCAGCGCTCCTCGGCTCCGGCAGCTCCGCACCCAGCCTCCAGCTGCTGCAACGAGGCCGAGCCTCCACGAGCAGAGTTTGCTCCTCCAGCTCCGAGAGACACCCAGAGGCACCTCGCCGCCCTCCCCGGAGCTCGTCGTGCTCCTCTCCAGAGCAGACCCGTGCACGTGGCATGGCCTCGTGAGATTTGCTGCAGGGAACGATGCCCGGGGCTCCTCGGGGCGAGGCGCAGGCAGACAAAGCGCAGCAGGACCCCCCCGCTGCAATGAGGAGCTGCAATTAAATTGCAGTCCGCGAGCAGGAGCCCATCGAGCTCCGTCCCCTCGCCAGGCATCGCCTCCCCTTCCCTCCGTGCCTCCGCGACCCCAGACAACAGCCAGGCTCCCTTGTGCCGTGTCGAAGCCTTTTGCAGGAGCCGAGAGGCGACCGAGGAGCGTGGGCAGCCCCAGGCGGAGATGTGCAGCCTGCCCGGGGTTCTCCTGCTCCTCCTGACAGGTACGTCCCGTCCCGTCCCGCTGCACCAATGCTCCAGCCTCGCTTTCTGCTACGCTAAACCCGCGTGGGGTAAACCCCGGGGTGCTGCTGCCTCGCTGTGCAACGCCAATTTTGCACAAACCCCCGAAACCCCGCTGGTTTGGAGCCAGAAGGCGACAGCCTGAAGCGCGAGGGTGACCCCGTGGCACTGCCTGCTGCGCTCAGACCCGCTCCCCCCGTGCAGGAGCCGCCTCTGTGGAGGAGCCGCGGATCCAGCAGAGCCCGGCACAGCTCTGGCTGCACCCTGGGGCGACGGCCGAGCTGAGCTGCAACATCTCGGGTGACCCAGACCGTGCCAATTGGTACAGGGAGAAACCGGACGGCAGCTTGGAATGGATTCACTGGAGTGCAGTGTCCTCGAAACCAAAGGGGAGATACTCAGGGACGGTGAGAGCACAGGGTATTTTCTCCTTGAGTATCAGCAATGTGCAGCGTGAGGACTCTGGGTATTATTACTGCACCTCCTCCGTGTTGCACTCCCAGTTTGGGAACGGGACCAGGCTCCTCGTCACAGGTGAGTGTGGCAGCGTGTGGCGGTGCTGGGGACATCCCTGGGGACATCCCTGGGGACACTGGGATTTCCCACTCACTTTCAGATGCCTCCGAGCCCAAGGTCTCCCTCCTGGTACCCGTGGACACGGAGGAGCCCTCGGACATTGTCCCCCTGCTGTGCCACCTCCCTGGCGCCTGGAACCTCACCTGGGTCTTGGCCGAGCGCTGGGACGGGGCCATGAATTGCACGGCCACCGAGCGCGGCACGGGCAGGATCGTCAGCGAGACCATCGGCACGGGTGAGCTCGAGCAGCCTCCCCCTGGGCACCGCGGGCGTTGCTCTGTGCTTGGTCTGTGCTTGCAGGGACTCCAAGCCCGCTTCTTCCAGCCTTAAATCCCTTTTTCCCCGTCTCCCTGGGCTGAAACGCTGCAAACGCTGCCCTGGCCCCATCTCCCCGCTCTGCAGCCGCTTCTCTCGTGCTCCCTTTCCCCGGCCGCCCCCGGCGCCAGCTCCGTGCCCCATTCCAACGTCTCCTTGTCCTCCCGTCCCTCCCTGCAGCAGGATGCTTCCTGTGGCTGCTGGCCTTCGTGCCGCCCGGCGCCGCCGTCCTCGCCTTGATGTGCTGGGCAGCCCGGCTCCGCCGAAGGCCGGCCCGCGCGGTGCCGAGACGGGGCCCGGAGGTGAGCTGCTTCCCCAGCCCCCGGCACGAGGCTGTGGGCACGGCAGGAGGAAGGAGCTCCCAAGCAGCCCGGCCGGGGGCTTTGGCGCGGGCAAAGCATCCCCTGCAGCTGCAGGCGCAGCGCTGCCCCAACCGCGCGGCTTCTCGCTCTCTCTTGCAGACCGAGTGCGAGTACGCGGCGCTGGGGCACTGAGAAGCCCTTTCCCCGCGCCCGCCCTGCCAGAAGCCTGCGGTCTGCGAGCGGCGAAAACAAGAGAGGAAAGGGAAAGTGGTGGGATCCTGCGCTCTGCTGGATTTCCCTGCTCGGCTTCATGGCAGAGGGGGAGGAGGAACGCGGAGAGCGCTGCGGGAGGCTCGAGAGCCGTGAGGAATCCCATGCAGATAATAAAATCATGATTTCTTGGTAAGCAACCGAGGTCTCGGCTTCATTGGGATTGCTCCCTGTGCTACCCCGTGGGACAGCCACGGGGAGCTGCTGTTGAACAGGGCAAAAAAAAGGTCCCTTTACACTTCGAGCCTTAAGCACAGCCCTGTTTTAGCCCCTCCTCTCTGCATTTTGCTTCCTGAAGGGCGACCCCACAACGTGCAGCGGCTCCGAGGATGCTCCCCGTGCTCTCAGCACCTTCCCTTTCCATGGCTGTGTGCATAACCCCGTGCTGGGGCATCCAGGCTCCCCCGGCTTTAGGGTTTACCACAACCTCCTCTTCCTCTCCACACGTGTGCTGCTGCTCCTGTGGCTGGGACACGAACCCCAAGGGGAAACCACCGAGCGACGGGGCCAAAACTCGTGGTGCCCCCATGGGCTGCGCTGGCCCCTCGGCGTCAGCCGGACGCGCGCGGCTGGAGGAGCATCTCCATGGGGAGGGGAAGGGAAGCGAGCCGCATTCCAGCCTGGGAGCCAGCTCGCTGCTCTGTGTTTAATTAGGAAGGGACAGATGCTTGCCAACCAAACAGCTTGGAGACATCCTCCTGGGGCTCCCCACCCAGCGTCGGCGGTGCGGGACGAAGGCCAGGGGTGGTCTCGGCGCCTGTCCCAGCCGAGGAGCAGCAGGGGGGCGGCGTGGGGCTGGAGACCCCCCTCACGTTGGCCGGAACCTGCTTGGAGCCCCCCAAGAGGACGGTGCAACAAACACCAGCGTGAACGGGGAAAACCCTGGGTGCACCGTGGGCGCTTTTTGGGAATCCCCGCTCACAGCAGCCTTTCTCCCATCTCAGCGCCTCCCTCCCAGCACCGCGCACGCCCTGCTGTGCCGAGAGCTGCTCACAAACCAGCTGGGAAGGGCAGGAAAGCTTTATTTAGAGCAGAACGCCGCGCCGTGCAGGAGGATCGGCTCCTTCTCTTGGCAGAAATCCCCTCCTGCCATGGGGGGCTCCTGCGGGAAGCGCCCACCCCACCTACCTGTCCACCCGCTGCGCGGCACCGCGGGGTCCCCATCCCAGCACCCATGGGTGCAGGCGCCGTGGGGAGCAGGCGGGGGGCTTCCCTCCCACTCCCATCGCAGGGTGGCTCCATCCATCTTCTCCTTTTCTGCAGCAGAAGCACCAAACAACGTCCTTCGGCTGCTTCCGCAGGAATCCTGCTAATGTCATCTGCTCGGGCGCGAGGCATTGTTAGCCGCGCAGCCTTATTTACCAGCTGCGTTTTTTTTTTTTTTTAATTTCCCTTCGAGTTTTGCTTCCTCCTATTAAAGCTGGGAAATGACGCCATGCAGCCTAAAGCAGAGGACCCCAGTGGTTCCCTTTGCACCTTCCCGGGCTCCCTGGGTGCCTTCCCTTGGTGCCGCGAGGGGTCAGAGCCGTCGGTGCGAGCTGCGTGGTTCCTTGCACCAAAAAACCACATTTTTTTTTTGGCTCCCGCCCCACACTTTCCCATGTGAAAGGCCGCGCTCCCATGTGCAGGGCCGCCCTCTGTCCCTCGCCGCGCGACCTCGGAGGCCTTGGTTTTTGGCACGCGGGCTTTAAGAAGGGAAAAGAGGGAAAAACGCAGAGCTCACGCAAAATAGGAGCGAGATTTTGAAATAGGCGCGTGGGGGCAGAGATGGGAAAGGCGTTGCTTTTTGGCCGCTTTTCTCGGGTGATGTTTTAATGCTGTGTTGCCGGATGTTACGAGGGAGCAGGAGCAGACCTAAAGGTGCGTGCCAGCCCCCGAGCAGATCGCACAGCCCCCACGGCAGCACCGCCACAGCCCCTTTCCCATTTCCCCATTTCAGCCCCAAAGGAACGATGCTCCCACCGCCGCTCGTTTGCCTGCCAAGAAGTTTGTCTTCCCAGCCCCATCATCTCCCTGTCTAAAACACAAGATAATCCTCCTAAACCTGCCTCGCCCCTCCCTCCCCACCAGCCCCAAAACCCCGGTGTTTGGACCCTTTACGGCTCTCCCTCTCCCACGCTGCCGTTCCCACCCGAGCCCCGCTGGAATTCGCCGCATCGCTCCCAGCCAGCTCAGATTTCTGCTTGGGTTGAGATTTTGGTTTTGATGTTATTTCTGTGGGTCGGGGGGACGCTTTGGAGATACTCGCTTCCTGCCTGCTCGGTTGCTCAGCATTCCTCCACGCTTAACCCTTTGTCAAGCTCTCCGGATCGCTGGAAAAAGCCCCTTGGGCAGAGCACCCGCGACGATGGGTGGCTGCGAAACGTTTCCAGGCTCTGTTTGATGCTTCTGTCAAAAAAAAGACAGAAGACTTTGGCTAATTCCTCAGTGTAAAACTGACAGGAAGAGCACAAGGAGGGGAAAACCGTTCCGTGCTGCTGCTCCCACGGTGCCCGTGCCCCGGCGCCTCGGAGCAGAGCTGGCGTGGCCGTGGGCCATCAGCCTCCCTCGCCTCGCTCCTGTACTCCCAGCCCCGAAATTAGGCCAGGGTTTTGCAAATTCCGTCTGGCAAGGGGAGGACAAGAGGCAGCAGGGCTGGGAAGCGGTGCCAGGGGTGCTGGGGGTGACCAAAGCCCCCAAAGCTCCGCGCCGCCGTGCCCATCGCGACGGTTTTGCTGCTGGGAGAAGAACCCACAGCGGCCAGGCGTGTTTTTCCCCCAAAAAAACATTAACAGGGATTGGTGCGGCCTGCAGCAAGCCGCGTGCCCCTAAGCCTCCTCCTGCTGCCGCCGCTCTCACGCCCGGCTTGGAGCCCTCCTGCGCCAGCGTCTTTCCCCAGAGAGCAGAGCGCAGACATCTCGTTTTCCTCCTGGTTTCTTTCCAAGAAACGTTCTCCCAGCTTGTTTTTAGTTTCCAGTTTTCGTACCAGGGCACCACACCCTGCGGATGCAGCGACAGGAGCGCAAAGCACGGTGAGCAGAGAGAAGGAAGGGGCCGAAGGCACCCCGCAGCGGAGCACTTCTGCACCCCGTGGGATAAAATCCACCCACGACCATTCCCAGTTCTTCTTACCGCCCGAGAACGTGAGGCACACGGAGGCTAAACGCGAGCCAGGACAACAGAAATCCCCTAAACTTTTAAGGGAAGTCAGGAGCCGCTTTTAGCAGCCCTGGCTCCCAGCCAGCGTTTCTGCCCCTGCCCCTCAGCTGCAGATTTCTCCTCCCGAAGCACTCGTCCTGCAGACACAGCCCTCGCGCGCTGCTCACCGCCTGCAGCCACCCCCGGAGCCACCTGCCCCGCACCTGGGCAAAGGGGAAACTCTTTTGCCAAGGGAAATCCTCAATTGCTGCCACTCCGGGGGAAGCCCCGAGCTCCCCCCTGACCCAGCCACCCCACAACCGCATCCAAGTGGGCGCGTTTCGGAGGAGCGTGCGGTGCCTTCTCCCCAGCGCGGGGGCTGCTCGGCCCGGCCCCCAGCAGTGTCATTTCCTGCCTCCCGGCCGTGCCGCTGGGACATCTGGAGAAATTGCCAAGCAGCAGCACCGGGAGGCATCAGCAGACGGCACGGCGAGGCGGGACGATGAGTTTTTTGTTCGCGGCGCTCTTGGCTCTTCCTTTTCTGCTGGGTAAACACGTTGTTCTTTCTTTTTTACCTGCCTCGCAATTTAGGTGCTCGAGCAGCTCGGAGCGTGCACGCTCCCGGGATGCTGCACGGTGCCCGGCTGCGGTCGGGCAGAAGGGGCTGGGGGGATTTGCTCGGTGGCTGAGGTGTTTGGAGCAAAACCGAGCCGGGGAAAGCTCGGTGCACGCATCCTAGGGGTTGTACATGCCGGGGGTCGCAGCAGAGCGGGTGCGTGCAGGAGGCGGTTTGACAATCCCTAACGCTTCCCACATTGCGTTCAAACGAGCTCGCGGCACGCAGCTGGGACCGATTAAGGGAGAGGGACGCGGGCTGGGGAACAAACAGGACTGCCCGAGTCCTCAGGTGGGTGCTCACGAGCTGGAGGGCACCAGGTGAGCCAAGCGGGGTAGCAGCAGTGCCCAGAGCAAAGCCGTGGATGGAAACTGCTTTGGGCTGCAGGGAGCCCTTCTGCCAAGCAAGGGGATGGAGCCGTGCGTCCCGCACTGCACAAGGGGTTAAAAGAAGCCGGGGCTTCCCAGATGGAAGCTCTTTGCTCCGGACGCAGCTCCCTTTTTATCCCAAGCACAAATAGGAGCCGGCTCGGAAAACTTTCTCAGAAAGCCCAGCGCAGGGAGAAGGTGGCTGGGAGCTGACGTGAGCGCAGCTGGAATGGAACGGAGCGTTCCCGACGGGTCCCAGCCTCCCAAAGGGAGGTCCCAGGCGCCCACCCGGTCCCGGTGCTGCCTCCCCGTGCACCTCGAGGCTGGGTCAAAGCACGCCGTGGTGCTGGGAACCGGGCTCCAGGCTGGGGGCACAGCCCGGGGATGTCGGGGTCATGCGAGGACATGGGGCAAGGGGTGGAGAGGGGAACCCGCGGGTGCCACCCGTCAGCACGAGTGGAATAAGGGAGTCGGGTCATAGCGGTCCCCGAGCTTGAGAGGAGAAAAGTGCAGCTGTGGAAAAGGGAAATGAGCAGGGCTCGGCACGAGTTGTGAGGTGCACGGACCCATTCACAGCGGCTCGCCCGAGGAAATGACTCCGTGATGGGGATGGGCCCCAGGGCACGGGGATGCAGCCCCATGCCTGTGGCCCCATTGCCCCCGATCCCTCTCTTGGCAAACCCGCGGAGGGAAATCCCAAGCGTGGGTCAAGCTGCGGTCCGCTCCGTAACATGAGAGCTTTTGCTCTGAAGTCCCTGATTTAATTAGGGGTCAGGCTGCAAATCCGGCACTCCCACGAGGGAGCAAGTTTTGCGCACAGTGCCCATAAAGCAGCAAAGCTGCTCCTGCGAAATCACGTCCCACTGGGGCGGGGAGCGAGCCGGCTCCACGCAAGTCTGCTGACGCTGGTGGGGCACGAACCGCTCCTCTCTTGATTGTTTGTTCGATTTTGTGTTTTTAGGGTATGCTGAAGCGGGAGAAGAAGAGGAAATAACACAGTTTTTATATGAATACGCATCTCACTTCAGTAAGAAATTCTCGCTTTTTGCTAATTTCGACACGAACCACAGGGCAAGGGCAGGGCAACCCCGTGCTGAGGCTCTGCAGGAACAGGAGCAGGGGAGGGGGGCAGGGGTCCGGACGCCCCCAGGGGCATCCTCCCTCTGGAAGGGCCGAAATTAAGCAGTGCTGGGACCAGAGCTGCGTAAAACGGTACAAAAGGATTAAAAGTAGAGCTCAAAGCCCTTTCTCTGGAGCTGCTCTGCCCCCAGTGGCTCTCGCTCACATCCCGGATCACGCTCTGCCAAGCTAAAACCTCACAGAGGTGCTCAAAGAGCAGAGACCCTGCCGGGGTGACGCAGTGTTGGCTTTCCCACACCCGCTGCACTGGTGCAAACTGGTGCAACTGGTGTGGCCCCGCAGCCCCCCGGGGTCCAGCTCCCAACCTCCACTGGGTGGCACCGACTCACCGGGACGCTGCTTTCGCTGCAGGTGATTACTTGTACGCAACCATCGAGTACTACCCCGAGAACATCACGATACTCCCCACCATATACATGTACGAGGTGAGTACCCGAAGCATTTCTCTTTGGATTCCTAAAAAAAATTGGCTCCTCCTGCACGCCTTACCAGACAAATTTAACGCCCGATGCCCCAACGAGGGTTGGTCGTGCTCCTGACCACCCGCTCGAGCACCATCCGGCTTTGGGGAAGGGATGTGCAAAAGAGAGGGTTTCTCCCCAAATTTTAACTCTGTGACCTGGAGCCATTTGGCTCACCCAGCTGCCACAGGGAGGCTCCGGGGCGCTTTGGTTTCTGCCCCGCAGCCCACGCACAGGGACAGGGGAGGGCAGAGGGGATCGGTGGAGCGTGTTGGACCCAGCTGATTTCTCTTCCTCGGCTTCCCAGGAGATGCCAGATTCTGCGGGATCGCCCCTCCACTGCCACCTGCCCCTCGTCGTCCTTCTCAGCCTCCTGGGTCTCCTGCTGTGACTCCCCAGGCTTGGCAGGTACGAGAGCCACGCAGCACCAGGGCTTGGAGCATTTCGCTACCGCCGACATCCCCAAGGCAGCAGCACCCGGCAGCGCCTCCCCGAAACAAGGAAACCTTCTGGGCAGCCAGCCCCGTGCTGGGGACAACCAGAGAAGCACAGATCACCACCGGGACTGCCTGCAGAAATGCCAAAAAGCCAGCTTAGTTTTTTTTCCCGAAGCACCCAAGCCTCTTTTTCGGGCTCGCCGGCAGCCAGGTGCGCGCAGGATCCCCGCGCGGCCGCCAGCCCGCCCCGAAACACAATGGGAGGACATGGGAATCGCTTCCGAGCCTCTTCCCCTCTCTGCAGACGCGGCGACTGGGATGAAGAAAAGAATTTCGTCACCGCGTTGGAAGTTACATCCTCCGACCGAAGCAGCCGCCTCTGTTTTTAGCACGGCGGTGACTCGACACCCACGGCTCCCAGCAGATGGATGATGCCATCGCGGGCCATAAAAGCTGTGCAAACACCGAGGGGCTCTGTAACGCCGAGGTTCTTTCCTCTTTCCTATTCTTCTGTTGTAAATATGAACTCCTGCCAATAAAGTGACGAACAATTGACTTTGTCTCCGCCGTGCACGACCGCACGAGACGGGCGCTGACCGCAACGCACGGCTCCTGCAGGGCTCGCACCGCGCAGCTGGAGGCGCCAGCCCTCTCCCAGCTGGTGGCAAACGGGCAAAGAAAGGGCTGGAAGGGGCCCTGCAACCTCCTGGAAGCTGATATTACTCGGCAGAGCCTGCAGACGCCTCCTTCCCAAGGCAGCACCGTGCAGCTTGCCGCAAGTCGCAGGAAAATCCTGGGGTTTCCATCACAGGAGCTGCAGCTCGCGCAGGGCACGCACCGGGGCACCTTCAGACCGTGCAGCATTCATTTAATCCTTTCCCTTCGGGACGCCTGCAGGAGTTTTTCCCCCTGTAGGAAAACCCAGAGCCCGCCCAGCCCCCTGGCTGCAGCAGGAGGTTGAAGCTTCCCCCGTTTTTCACCCCCGGACCCCGATCGTGCCCCGCTCGGCTCTGCCTCCCGGCCCCTAAATGCACTAAGCAGCTTTAAGGCTAAAGAGGATTTCCCTCCGTTTTCGAGAACCGTTCACAATTATCTCTGCGCAGGAAGAAACCAGAAGGGCTCTCAAGGTCTCCGCTGGGTTTTCCAGCCCTATCGGCCTCCCGGAGGAGCCGCGGCACAACACGGGTGCAGCAGCAAAACCCCAAACCAGGAGGCTGGGGGGGCTTTGGGGCTCCGCACCTCCACCTCCCGGCACCTGTGACCCTGCTTTCTGCACACCCCCAGCCCCAAAAAGGGGGGTTAGTGGCAGCTCAGCACCCCACTAGGGGTTCACCCCCCAAAAAACCCAGCTGTGCACCCCAAAACGTGCAGGCAGCTGAAAAAAGGAGCTCGAAGCTGCCCTCCACAGGGCCAGCGGGGATGTACTGGGGTCAGGGCTTTGCAGAAAGCTGCTGACAGCCAGGATGGCATTTCTGGGAAGGCAGCGCTGCTTTGCGCCATGGCGAGGGCTGAGCCCCGTTTCCTGCATTTATTATTTATTATTCATTAGTCACGAATGCACAAAACCGATGCTGACGCCGTGATCCCAAAGCGTTTTCAGGGGGCAAAAGCAAGGCTGAGGCAAAAAGCACAATTCTCCCGTCCTTCCCTTGCGAGGAATTTCCTTCCCTGGCACACAGGGCACTCATTTCCTGCTGCCTTTTCCAGGAAAGGTCCCAAAACAGGTGAAAGTTGCCACGCTGACAAGACAGCTGGCATTAAATCCTGCCCCAGCTCCCCGATGAGCTTTTATTTCTGCACCGAGGGAATTGTGTCTTTTAAAGCACTTCAATATCAGCTGTTGCAAAGAAAAGTCGGTTTTCAATAAAGCGATGCTCGGCCTTTTGCACCCCGAGTGTCACCACAACGGATTGCCCTCTTCAGCAAATCCAGCCAGGGTTTTTTTTCCCCTAAGTGGGTGCATTTGTGTGCTTCTGACCCGCTAAATAAAAATACCTTCCAGACCAAATATGTTGAAGAACTGGCAAGATTGGGTCCTTTTGACCACATTTTTAACCCCTTCTCAGATAAACATGGGAACACACCAGCCAAGCTCTCGACAACTGGAGAGGAAAAGCCTGCAATGCCCGAACCGGGAAATATTTTCTCCCCTCCCAGCAGAGATTCCCGTGGTTTTGCTCAGATGCTCGGCTGCCAAAGCGTCTGGGGCTATTTGTGCCTCGAAGCTGAGGGAATCAACACACAAATACTTGGAGCAGCTCCGCTGCTGCAGCGCTTTCAGCCTGGCAAGGAACTCGGTGGCTCCACTGCTGGACATCAACACCTCCCGTGGCCTTAAAATATAGAATTTTTTATTTTTTAAAGTAGCAAAGAAGTTTTCCAGATGTGCAGACAGTATATCCACCTGTGTGTTTGTGCCTTGAAATTAAAGAATTACGCTGTCACTTACCAGCTCACCGTCTGCTTGTGCATCTACCTTTCCCCAGTGGATTTGCAAAGCTGCCTTTGTGCCAATTAACCCAAACGGGGCATTTTTGCAGCCTTTGCTGCAAGGCCCAAGCAGCTCTCGCTGGGGAGGAGCTTGCTGTGCATCAGCTGCTGAAGGCATCCAAATTTTAAGCAGGGCCAGCAATTTGGCAAAGTTTTCCTTGAGCTTTCTCACACGGGCTTTAGTCTTGTGGGACGGGGCTAAAAGGCAGCAAGGGATGCATGGTTGGGTTCAGCTTTCCAGGGGATTCCTGCAGAAGTTTAACGCCCAAAGGCTCTCCTGGGCAGCTGCAATTTGCCTCTCCTGCTGTTACAGCACGTGCAGAGGAGGCACCAGAGCAGCTCAACAGCAGCGCAGCCCCCACACCCCGCCTCCCTTTGGAACCACCAGCAGAGGGTATAACCCCAGCGTGCAAACCTCTGTGCAACTGGGCGTGCAAAACCCTCTGCACAACCCCCCTGCAAGGTCCTAGGTGCAAAAGACCCCCCCCTTGCAATTCACCAAGCGTGCAAAAACGCCACCTGCGGCCCTCCACCGTGCAACGCCCAGCGTGCAAAACCGCCTGCAGCCCCTTATGCAACCGGGCATGCAACACCCTGCGCGCAACCCCTCCGGCGCCAGAGCACGTGCAAGCGCCCACCTGCAAGCCCCGTGTGCAACCAGCCCTGCAAACCCCAGCCCGCAGCCCCCTTGTGCAACCGTCCACGCAACCCCTCAGCTGGAGCACCGTGCCTGAGCGCTGCAAAAACACCCGTGCAACCCCCCCAAACACCCCTGCGTCCGATGCAACGGACCACGCAGCCCCCCGTTTGCAACCTCCCACGCGTGCAACGCTCCCCCGTGGGCAAACAAACCTTGCAAACCTCCCCCCCCACAACGTGCAACGCTCACCGCGCGCAAGCGGGCGAGCGAACAGCCACGTGCACGAGGCGGCTTGCAGCGCGGCCCCTCGGTAGGCCGCTCCTCCGCGGAACACGCGTGAAAAACGTGCAAAACCCCCCAAAACGCCACGATCACGCGTGGAAAACCCCGCGTGCAACCGCCCCGCGCGTGCAAACCCCGCGGCGCGCGCGCCATTCCCGCGCGCGCGCTCGCCCGCCGCTCCCCCCCCCCCCGCCCCTTTAAAGCGCCGCGCCGCCAGACGGACAGCTCCCCCAGCCAATCGCGCGCCGCTCCCCCGCGGCGGCGGCGCGGGGCCAATGAGAGAGGCGGGAGCCCCTCGGAAGCCCCGCCCCTGGGCGGGGGCGCCGTGCGCCATGTCATGGAGGCTCAGTGTGCGAGCGGCCATTGAAGGGCTCGGAGCTGCGCGCGGAGCGGGCCGGCGGCGGCGGCTGCCCGCGGCCTTCCCCTGCCCACACGCGGCTCCCTCGTAGGCGGCGGCCGCAGCAGCAGCGCCGGAGACACCCTTCCCTCACCGCCGCGGGGCCGCTAGGAGGAGAAGGAGGAGGAGGAGGAGGAGGGCGAGGAGGAGGAGGAGGGCGATGGAGATGAAGAAGCGCATCAACCTGGAGTTGAGGAACCAGGCGCCGGAGGAGGTGAGCGGCCGGCCAAGGGGGGGCGGGGGGCGGCCGCGCTGCCTTCCCCGGAGGCACCAGGCCGGGAGGGGCCCGGCCTCGCTCCCCCCTTGGCGCTGCCGAATCTGGGTCAGCCGTGGCGCAGGAGCCGGCCCCGGCTTGGGGGGGGGTTGGGGGTGGTGGCTGGGCCCCCCCCCCCGGACCCCGCTTCTCGCCCCCCGAAGTTTGCTGAGGGGGTTTGAGGGGGTTTGGGGGGGGTCGGGGCTCGCCGCCGCCTCCCCAACTTTCCCCCCAGTTGGTGCCCCGGGGGGGGGGGTTATTTCTTTATTAACGCTGTTTATTTATTTATTATTTTTGTTTTAAATGTTCCTCCCCCCCCCCTCCATTCGCCTCGTCGGGCTGAACTTGCGTGTGCGCGGCTGTCGTAAACAGGGCACAGCCGCACCGAGTCCATCTTAAATGACATCCTTCCCCCCCTTGTTATTCCTATTAATGTATAATTTTTGAATTTTTATTCCCCCACCCCGCTGTTCTGTGGGTTTCCTGCCCTCCCTGGTAGCTCCCGGCCACCTCCTGCGACCCCCGGGCTCAGGGATGTTTTCTGGGGCTGTTTTTAGGGGGAGATTTTTGGGGGAGGGATTTTTTTTGGGGTACTATTTTTGGGGTGTGGGGGGGTCCCAGCTGCGAGCCCCCATCGGGGCTTTGAGCCCCCTCCGGCTCCGCAGCGAGTTGCCGAAAGTCCCGAGCGGCGTCGCCGTGCTCTGCGCCCTCCCTCCAACTTCCCATTTCTAAGGAAACGTCTTTAAAAATAATAAAAAAACCCACAAATTTAAACCCCTCAACGTTTGGGCCGAAGCCCTGGGCTGCTGCTCGGCTTCCCCAGCTGCTTTTTTTTTTTTTTTTGGGGCCGTGGGCCTGGGGGATGCCCCTGCGTGGAGGGCGGCGAGGACGCTGCGGAGCGGTGCAACGCGCTCGCCCCAGGAGTAAAGTCCAGAGCTGCAGGGAGAGCCCGACCAAACCTTGGGGGGGGGAAAAAAATCCACAAAAGTGCCTGCGAGCGTTGCTCAGGCTCGCCAGCACGTGCCTCGGTGGGTTTACTGGGGGCAGATATCGCTAAAGGCCTGGGTTTGCCCCACCGGAGGCATCGGGGGCTCCCTCTGCCCTGCTGGAGGTTTTGGGAAAGGTGCACCCAAGGGTTCTGGGGTGCTGGTCCCGGAGGAAACCCAAGGGTGCTGGGACTCCACGTGAAGTTGACAAATGCTCCTGCAGCACGAGGAGGCAGCCTTCAGGTTGCTGGAGTTGAAAGCGTGCAGGAGGAGGGGATGGTGGCCTTATTAATGTCCTTCCTAACGAGGGGTGTGCTCCACAAAGGATGAGATGATTTTAAATTAATTAGCTGCTCCTCGTTACTTCTTCTCGAAGCGTGCGACCTGCATTGATTATCTGGTTGTTTTAGCGGCATCGGCACGAGGAAGTTATTTAATTGGGCTTAATTAACCTGCGGAGCTCGCTGCTAAAATAATCCGGAGCCAGGAGGTTTTGGATCCCGAACGAAACCGAGCGCCTTTAACGATTCAAATCGCACAAATAAACGTGTGGAAGTCGGGAGCGAGCTGGTGGGCTGCTCGGGTGCGAAAGCAGCGACAGCTCCTGCCCCGATCGAGGGCAGGAACCGGGTGGTGGTGGCATTTTTGCCACCTTCCACGCCAGCAGCTGAAGCCCAGGTGCTCAAACACCGGGGCTGCTCCTCCCCTGCTGGTTTTTGGGGGCCGAGCTGGGGCTCTCGGGTCGCGGTTTGGGCGCGATGCGCGGCTCAGCGGCGCTCTTTCAGCTGCCGAGTGACTCGATATCCTGTTTGAAGGTGACGGAGTTGGTGCTCGATAACTGCCGGTCCAGCAACGGGGAAATCGAAGGCCTGAATGACTCGTTCAAAGAACTTGAGTTTCTTAGCATGGCCAACGTCCAGCTGACGTCGCTGGCCAAGCTTCCCACGTTGAGCAAGCTCCGAAAGGTAGGTGTTGGCCCTCACCTGCTGAGTGGGGAAGGAAAAGCCCTGGGCTGCTCCTTGTGGGGCTCGTGTACGGCCCAGGCTGCTTTATGAGGGTTCAATTAAAGTTTTTCTAGCTAATTATGGCCAAATTGGGCTTGGTCAACGACTCCTAGAGTGGTAAACGCTCATCTGGGAAAGGGGTGGTCGTGTCCCTGGGTGCTGAGGGAGTGCTGCGAGTTGCAGTGCTTTGTGCTCTGCCAGCCAAAAACTTGAGATTTCACAGGTTTGGGTATCTAAGGAGTTCTTCTGTAATTATCAGCGTAAACTTCAAGACATTTTCAGGAGCCAGCCCTTTAATCACTTCGCTTTCCCTGTGCGCTAGCTGGAGCTGAGCGACAACATCATTTCAGGAGGCCTGGAGGTCCTTGCGGAAAGGTGTCCGAATCTCACATATCTAAATCTAAGTGGCAACAAAATCAAAGATCTCGGCACTGTGGAAGCTCTTGTAAGTATGAAGCGAGAGGGGGCAAACTGAGGATTTAAAAGTAATAAATGCTGGTTTTTAATCAATAAATGGCTGCAGTAGAGTGGTTGAAACAGCTGCAAGGGCTGCATGTGAGGCACCTTTATAAGTAGGAGAAATGAAACAGAAAACGGGGGGTAATGAAGTTTCCTTTCTTACCTGTCTGATGTTCTCTCCGTATTTTTCCCTTGCCGTCTCAGCTGAGAGGACCCTGGTATTTTAGGTTTGTCAGTATTCCAGCCAGTCCCGACTTGATTAACTCAATGTCATGCTTTTTAGAGACAGTCCTTGTAAACGTAGCGCTGTAAAATTCCTCCTCTGCTCGCAATGGGATGTACCGAGCAAGAGATTTTTGAGCTTCTGTTTTGTCTTTGATAGAAGAGTATCCAAGTTACGCGTTGCTAATCCTCTTGTGTTCGTTTGGGAAGATATGGCAGTTGCTTATTAGACAAAATATAAGCTTTCATTAAACTGTGAAGTGATTAGGATGTGTGGCTGAGGCGGCTGGCTAGGAGCGTACCTGAGCAGCGCAAGTAGTAGGTTACTGAAACGTGGGAGGGAGCTGCCGACGTCTGTCACTCCCCAGTCTGTGCGCCCATTTTGGCAGCGTTCTGGTTTTTATTAGGATTTTGGTACAGCCTGCATACTTGTAAAACTTCTCCGAGGTTCTCTGCCTGCTTTCGCAGTGCTCTAACCTAGCGGTTAGGAGAGCAAGTAGCGTGGTTCCAGCGCTTTACAGAAGAAACGCTTTTATTTTGATCTTAGCTGCTTGCCAAGCCGTGCAGGTGGCTCGTTCTGTGTGTGTGTGTGAAGTCAGGAAGGTGAGAAGAATCACGATCGGTTGTCTAATTGTTCCTGCTCGGGAAGCAAATTTGGTAGTGTCATTATAAATCCTACCAAGTGCCTCTTGCTTGCTCCTCGCAAGATGCCTGTAATTAAATTACTCAAACTGTTTACTGAAAGGCTGCTGGAGCTAAGTTTTTGCCCATGGCTGCGTGAACAAAAGCAGGCTATGGAAAAAAAACAAACAACCAACAAAAACCAACCCCAAATATGTGCTGCACAGTGTGTGTGTGGTGGTCTGGTGCTCCATGGATGTGTAGGGCATGCTGTGGAGTTGAATTCCTCGTGAGAATGCTTTTGCAGATCTGGCTACTGCAACCAGTATGTTGAACTGAAATTTGCACCAAATGGAGAGCAAAATCCTGAATAGGAAGGGATGGGGATAAAATAAATCCTGTACCTGGCTGTGGGTAACTGCATTTGGGGTACGGCAGCGCTAATAACTTGAGGTACCATGTGGTTGTATCAAGAAGAGGAGGGGAAAAAACCCACTTTTCATTTATTTTCAGCAAAACCTTAAAAACTTGAAGAGCCTTGACCTGTTCAGCTGTGAGATTACAAACCTTGAGGATTACAGAGACAGCATTTTTGATCTGCTTCAGCAAATCACGTACCTAGACGGATTTGATCAGGAAGATAATGAGGCGCCGGACTCAGAAGATGAGGATGATGAGGGTAACTTCATGAAATCAACTGTGGATAGAAATAGCTTACTGTAATAAAGACGTAAATCTGGCACGGGGTATCGGGACATTGGGAATGCTTGAGCATCATCCTGTGCTCTTCTTCTTGAGGCATGCTTCTGGAATGTGTTTGGTGTTAACCCACTTAAGGGAAGGAAAACTGATGTCAAAGGTTTGAGTGCTCTTTCGGAAGCCTCTTAAGTGTAAGGAAACATGAGTAAAGATATTGTTGCAAAGATAGAAACGTTCTCAAAATACATTATTGCTGGTAGTAACTCACTTTAGCACCACTGTTACAAAGCCAAGGGACAAATACGTTATTTTGTATGAAAAACTTGGTTTTACTGTTTCTGCCCACGGAAGAAGTGTAAGATGAAGGCGATGGTTTCAGTCCCATCCCACAGTAGAGGTTTCTGTATGAAAACCCCAGGGTTCCTTTTGATCTGACCTCAGTCCTAATCACTGTTGGGGCTATTCCTGTGTTTTTCCCCGTTGTTCGATTCCAAGTGAAAGCCTTAGGTACGGGTCTGTCAGCGCCTGGCTGTGAGTCCCGCGTTGATACGATCGCAGGGATGGGGCTTGTGTGCTCCTCTGTGAACGTCCGTGGCTCAGCAGATGACTGACACAGTCGAAGCTGTAAGGAGAAAATAGCTAAAACGTGTCTAAATGCTGCTAGCAAATAGGACAGGGCTGCTGTTACGGTGCAGTGTCACACACACATCCAGATACACAGAGGAAAAACTAGCCAGATTTGGGTCGTACCTGTTTATGACGGATTTCTCAGTGTTTTTTCCTGCCCTTAAGTCGTTAGCCAGTAGCTGCTGCTGCCAAGTAGTAGTCACCCATCAAAGTTTGGAAGTCTGCGCTTAAAACAGCCTGGTGAAAGCCAAGCGTCTGTACCTGGAATGTGAAAATAAACCCAGTAGTGGAAAATTGATTAATAGGCTCTTAACTGGAAACTGAATTGAAGTGTTCAGTCACCTTGTCACTTCTTCTAATTCACATCGCTGCAACTGTGAATGTGATTGTGCTCCAGACAGAAAAGAAATGAGAGATCAGCTCTTTGCAACCGTAGGTGCTTCATGGTTACTAGTGAGTGATTAAAAACCAGATAAATGTAATATGTTGTGCTGGTTTTGCCTTTAAATATTTGTAGGGTTTGATTCTACAGACAAGCTTCTCTTCCATCGACTAAATTTCAGCTCCCTTGCAGGAGTTTGCATACGCAGCTGCTTCAGGCATCGAGAATGTTGCCTGAAGCTCGTGATGTAAAAAAGTTGGTAGCCTTTCTTCAAGGGCGAAAAAATTACAAAGATTAACTTTATTTAAATCATACTCGTTTCCCACATTACCTGCATTTAAAAAAAAAATAACCTTGTGGAAAAAAAAAAGTTACAACTAGCTTAGCCTGGCATATATTAACTTGCATAAAGAGGAGTTAATGAAATTTAATTTTTAGCATATATATATATATGAGCGTGTATTTCATTTCAGAAGGAGATGAAGACGACAATGATGAAGATGAGGATGAAGCTGGTCCTCCAGGAGAGTATGAAGAGGAAGATGATGAAGATGATGGAGGTTCAGATTTGGGGGAAGGCGAGGAGGAGGAGGAGGAAGTTGGTCTTTCCTACCTGATGAAAGAGGAGATTCAGGTAAAGTTAGTCGACTCTTCCAAATGCAAGAAATGAAGAGAAACTGCACACAGACTTCTGTGTTAATTTAAACATGCAGGCACTGAGTGTGGTGTAGATGCAGGGAGATATTTTAGGGAGAATGTTGCTGAAATAGGAGGCGTTGGCTTGGACGTGAGCGGTGGCTGTCAGGTACGAAGGTGCTTCTGGCTGACTTCCCAAACGTGCCTCACTTCTATCCACCCCTTAGGGCTGCAGGATGCCAGAGCCTCTTTATTCTCTGTAAACTAAAGCATCGTCTTTCTCTAATGTTTTGGAACTATGTGCTACCACCAATTAAACTGCCAAAATAGCAATATAAAGTAGAATAAATTAACTTATTTTGGAAAACTGAAGCTATGTTAGTCTGGTAAAAGAAGAGAATGCAGCAACAACATGGAATCATGCAGAAAGGTTGATGTTGGATCACATCACCAATACTTCAAGTAAGATGAAATGAAGGAAAAGTCATTATTTTTTTCTGTAATAAATACTGTTGTGTTTTTTTTTCCTATGTACTCGCTTGAAAACTTTCCTAGCAGTAGCGTTGAAAAGCTGTGAAAAATATCACTTAAAAAATCCTAGGGGATACTGTGCTTCAAAGTAAATGCAGGAATATTAAGCTAGGATAAGAAAACAAACACGCTTAATAAGAAAACAAACAGCCTAGGTTATGGATGGGTTCTTGTAGAAATAAGCTGGTCATGTAGAAATGGTTGCTTCCCAGAAGCAAAACCCAGGAGCCCCGATTCAGTCCTCTTCGTGGTTCCAAGGGTTTCAGTTGGAGAATGCATCCGGCGTGGATTTGGCTTGCAAGTCTCCAATTTCAGATCAAAAACTGGGCATCACATCCTTTTCTCTTACTTTTGATAACAGTTTACATCACAGCAGCTGCGTTTGCAGCGGATGTGCAGAAAATCTCAATGCTAACTTTTCTTTGGTGTTCCTTGTTTGGCTTTTTTAATGATTTGCTGTCTTCTGTAGTGTTCGGAGGCTGTAACGCAATTCGTGGAGCTAAAACTAAGTCTGTTTTGAAGCTGAGCCCTTGGGATGTTCTTGTGAACACGAACAATGTGTGATGAAGGAATACTGGGAATTATTTACACGGCCTATAGTGTATGTGCTCCGTGTGGTAGGTGGCTAGGAATAATCACGGGGAGCTGTGAAGGTGTTAGAAGTGCCACGGCTCTCAACTCCTCTGATGATGGCGCAACAAAACCAGATGCTGTGTTTGAATTTTGTGTTTATTTAGAGAAGAAACACTTGGCGGTCAAGGGGCTGTATGAAGAGCTGAAAGAAAAGAGTTGTCTCTAGACCAAAGATCTTGCACCACTGTTTAATGCTGGGGGATTCTGCTGGTCAATTGTTTTATGTTTTTTTTTCAGCAATGACCTTAAAAATAATAATAATAATAAAATACAACCCACCCCACCTACTTACTTCATTTGGCATAGGAACCATGATTTTGTGAAGATATTCACTGTTCTGCTGGTTTTTGAATTTCTGCTCAGGATCAGCATTTGAGCCAAACTTCTGTACACTGCAATTTTAAAAGTATTTCACCATTTTCTTAAAGGATGAAGATGATGATGACGACTATGTTGAAGAAGGAGGTGATGAGGAGGAAGAAGGTAAGTCCTCTAGTAATTTGCGAGTGTCACATCCATTCAAAATACATTAAAATATCTTGTTTAACGCAACGGAGGCTTCCCTGGCGAAGCCCTAGCAGCAGCAGTAGCTGGATCTTTTCCCTTTATCAAACTAAGAGTGGCTTCCTCAGTGAAACCCTCAATTTAGAGGCAGCTCCTAGGATGCAAGCTCAATCCAGTACACCGTCTGGTGGCTTATACATTCAGCCTCGTATTTTTTTCTATCTAGTCTTTTTATCCGTGGTTGTAACTTCTTGATTTCACTGCGTTCAGTCCCTGTGTCAGACGTGAAATAGTTGAAAGCTTGCAAAAAAAAAAAAAAAAAAAAGCCATTGTGTGGCATCCTGCTTTAAGAAGATATCATGTAGAAAGCTGATGTTGAAAAAGCGGCGTTCTTGTGGGCTGGTGCAGTTCCTTTGCTAGTTTTCAGATGTTCTGTTTGCAAGAAGTGGGTTACCTGAGTCCTTTTTTTCATACAATAACTAATTTTATCGTTTAATACTTAAAAAGGAGCTGTGAGAAAATAAACAGGACAAACACGTTACTCGCTCTGTGTTTCCACGTGGTTTGAGGTTTGGAAGCCTTTCAGGGTCAGGCCCAACCTTACGTTTGAAGCTCCTAGTCTGCTCTGGCGGACTGGAGCAGGAATTGCTGTATTGCAGAAGGTTTAATCTCGAATCTTGCTCAGATACCAGGGTATTCTGCGTAGTGGGCGGCAGGAGGGGTTACCCTCCTGTGTGCATCTGTGTTACCAGTGGTGAGGTTGGCACTGGGTAGGATTGCCATGCTAGTACTGCTTGCTGAAGTCCTTTCAAAACTAAAAGTATCAAGCTTCATCTTAAAATCAGCTGGCTTTTCCCTTTTTTTTCTTTTTGGTCCTAGAAGACTGTTCCAGAACTGCACTTTTTTAATGGTTAGCAGCTATGTTCTAATCTCCCAGCTATCCATAGCTGCGGAGTTGTGTGTTGCCTTGTAGTCCTGAAGCCCTCTTCCGTGGCTGTGTAAAATGCAGATGAATCCTGGGATTTTTAAAGTTTCTCGCTAGGCTAGTCCCCACCTGATTTGTATGCTCGGCTTAATGGAGCAGTTTGGGGAGATGCATCTTGTGCTTGAAAAACTGAAATTCTGCAGCAGCGATGCGAAGTTCCTCACTTTGTACAAATGCAGCGTTCAGATCTATTAAGACAACAAAGTAGGCGCTCAGGATGGCTAATTAGCCAGGAAATGACTGCTGGAAAATAAATCTATTAGATTTGACGAAATTGCATTTCATGATTTCACCACAAGAGCGCACAGTCCACTGACTGAATTAGGCATATTTCTAAGAATAAGCTGAAAGATTTTTATGCAAGATGCTCGGAGCACTTGATCAACTGGAGAGAGAGAACAGAGCGGTTTCCATTTGGTATGGACAGGAGCTGATGGGTTTTGGGTGGAGTTTATGCACCTTTGAAAACTGAAAGTCAGGGAAATGTTTAAAAAAAAAAACTAAAATGGAATTTTTTTTTTTTTTTAAATATATGTTAACAAACATTTACCAATATGAAGTGTATTTATAATTCCTTATGGAACATCACGTGCTTAGCTTGTATTTAGTTGAATATGGCCTGCATGAATTATTCAGGGTAATGTAAACTGATCTTTTTTGAGAGCCATAAGCAACTCAGGGATGTTGCAGTGGTGAATGCATTAACTGCAAACAGCAATCTGTTTCCATTGCCTTTTTCTAAATGCTTTAACGTTGTTTGTGATGTCTGAAGAGAACCTAATGAGATCTATGCCATACCTCTTTTCCTTAGCAGAGGGTATTCGAGGGGAGAAGAGGAAACGAGACCCTGAAGATGAAGGCGAGGAAGAGGATGATTAATTTGTTATAGACACGAGTAGGACCAGACTCTTAAGTTACAGAATACGCAATAGTGATTATGCAGATCTGTATGTCTCCATGTACCATAGATGTCCCTACAGAAGATATGTTAACTTTTTATAGGAGAAGTGTGGTTTTACTATTCTTGCCCTTTTTATCATTCCAAATAAGATACAATAAATAGCCTGGTAGTGAGCCTATATGTAGAAAACAATTTTCAGCCCTATAGACACTGAAGCCATTGTCAGGTTTTCCCCCTAGAGTTTTGTTTGGAGCTCTTTAATTTTATACAAGCTTGCTGTGTTGGTTATCATTTCCCCAGAGTTAAAACACCCATCTCCCATGGATTTAATATCATGTATTTCCTTCAAGGTTTTAAAGTTTTTATACTTAAAAAGCTGAACTCAGAAATGCTACCTGGCAAGTTCAGGTCTGATTCTGTTGAGGAGTTGACTAGAGTCTGAGTTCGCCAGGGATTTAACTATTGGAAACCAACAACTAGATTACAACTGATTTCAGCTTTTTAAAAGGTGACTCCTGTAACTTTTAAAGTCTTCTACCCTGTTTTGCATGTTAGCATTGCAAAGCCTAAGTGGGTTTCAGAAGATCTTTTTTTTTCCTGCTTGTTCAGAAGTTCAGTGTTTGCCAGGGATACCTTCAAGAATGTATCTTGGCAAATAGAGAGGGTTGTAATCCTTAAACTTTTCTCCAGAATACATGGTCGCTGCAGATATTAACAGAAGCAAATAATCCATAGCTTGAAACCATTTTTGCAGAAAGCGTTGGTTAAACTTTCACTCACTTAGCTCTTGCATTGTCACTTCAGGAATTCTGCAACAATCCTTGTGCTTGGCTATAAAATATATGCATTTCTAATGCAGAAGTTAACGGGTAACTCCTTCAAGCACACTTTTCCAACAACCCCCCTTACCCTTTTCTAGAATCATTGAAGGGGGAAAGGTGCACATAAGTTAGTCTTTCTTTGCAGGTCACCTTTTAAATTTTTTAATCTGGTTGTAGCCAAAACATTCAAGTCCATGTATAATACTAATTAATAGATTAGTTGTTTTTTTTTTTTTAATATATATATGTAGAACGGCTGCAGAAACTTGTTCCATTGCAAGTTGGTGGCAAGTGCAGGAGACATGCAGACAAGCTCTTTTCTGGCAGCCTGGTTCTGACCAACAGGTCGTAATAATTCTGCCCCAAGGGATTCATGTTTTCTATTTGAGCCACTGCGAAACAATTTCAAACATACAGCATTCCTCTTTCAGTCGTGATTTGGATTTAAAGCAGTAGTCTTGATATAAAACTAATTTACATTGTTTCACGTAGGTACTGAACCAAATATCACACACAGCTTTATTCAAGAGACTTATTTTTGTATCTGTCTTGGCTGACAATAGCTGTCATTAAACTGGGGAAGACACCAAGGGTGGGGAAGAGGGAGATTTCCTGGACCTAAGTAAGAGTCAGTCACCCATAGATCGGTTACTTGTGAATATTTAATAAGGTATTTCACACACTAGCAGACTTTAAATGTGACTTCCAGCTCTTAAATCAAGTTTAGATACTGCAGGGTTGAAGTTCTGCGAAGCCCAATTTCTTGTGTGTGTGTTTTTTTTCCCCCCAAATAGAGCCTTAAATCATAGTTTCTCATGTAGCTGTAAAGCATAGCCAGCCATTAAAGGCATCTGAATGAAATGAGTCAGGCAGATGGCAATATGCTTGGGAATAAACTGACTAAATGAGTTTTGCATTTTTTTTAATGAATATCTGTAAAGACACTAGAGAAGTAGTGGTAAAACTACATTTGCAACCACAATCTAAGTTCCTGTGTTTGTGTATGAATACTGAATGAATAGAAACCTTAGGTAAGTGCACATCCTATCTTGTCATGGAGGCTCTGTGTTCAAGGCAGTTGCTTTGTGTTCAGCTTTGAGATAGAGAAGTGTTTTCCCATCCTTTTTGCTATATTTTTTTAGCCTCAGCGAATGATTGAAAACTTATTTATAAGCGTGTACTTTTAAAGGACTTCGTTATCAGGGTTTTGCTTAACTATCTCTTACTGATGCATATAGAATTAGTTTTAAATGGAAACATTTACTATTTTGATGAATTAAAACTATTTCAGAACTGGTCTTGTTTCAGTAAACAAGTCCAATTTTAACGTTGAATGAGCTAATGTGACAAAACAAAATGAACTTAGAAGGGGTTAGCAGACTTTCCCTAAGATATGCAAACTTACCGCTTCCTAAAGCCAACTTGCAGTGTAGTGCGTCGGCTGCTACATCTCAGAAACTGAGCCTCACACAAAACTTACTTCCTAAGTAATTTTGTCTTTTCCTCAGCGTTACCATCTAAGTATAGTTTCATATTTGTCAGCTTGGCATGCAATTAAACAGCATAGCATTTTTTAAGAATAAATAATACAGAGCCTCCAGATAACTTTTGAAACTTTTTTGCTTGGTGGGTGGTCTTTTCATGCAAATATGTAAGGGTGGGTTTTATATTTTGTAGAGGTTTTGTCCTATTTTAATGCTCTTTGTATGGCAGTATGTATATAGTGTGTTTTGGTTCCTTATCAAACTCTTTCCTTAAACTTTGGAGTAACAGATTTTGTGCAACTGTGTTTTGAATAAAGCCATGACAGTGTTAAATTAAAGAAAACAACCCTGCAGCACTCTTCTGATAACTTTTAGTTGTAACAAAACATGTTTCCTCCCCACGTGTGCTGTAAATTTTAAATTAAAAAGTTTTCAAACTGAATTATTTCAAATAAATTGAGACTATTGTATTGGATTACTTCTTTTAGTATGTACAGCTGTGAAGAGGAGAATACCGTCCATCTTCAGGAACAGAGTAAGAGGTAATCATTCATTCCTGTTGTCTTTTTAGCTGCTGAAAAGCCTCCAGAACCGTGTGTCGTGGGGTTAGAGATGGTACTTAATGGTATTGGAGGTCTTGGTAACATTGCCATGGTCGAGGAAGGACGCAATGTACAACCCATGGTGATGTTTGCATGGCTCACTTAGTGTTTCCAGATGAGTTTAGTACAGAAATGAGTGTTGGAGCTGACAGGGCTTTTGCATACTCTATAAATGCGTACTACTTGAGTGTAGTTTAGTTATACGAGTCTGGCGAGTCTTAAGAAACAAAACTGAAAATCTAGAGACTGCATTTTGCTCTTCAGAAATGGTGACTTGAGGTGTCTGGCAGCCCGAGCCGCAAGCTTAACGCTGTTCCCTCAAAGTAGCTGCCTTGGTGTGTATAAATTACTTCTCATTCAAGAACAATGTTTAAAAAAAAAAAAAAATAAGGGGGGGAAGAGCTGCTTCTCCTATACAGCTAGACATAGCATTGTTTTTATTTTGGGATTAGTCCAGCATTCTTGGCAAAAATCCCCTGGACGCACTTGAGAAAGCTAGTAACTAAACAGGCTTTTCTTCTACCAGATGAGTGATTAGCCAAGAAATGGGTGGTTTTCTGTGTGTGCATTTTTTTTTTTTTTTTAAAGGGGGGTGGGAAGGGTAAGCAGTTGTCTTTCCATCAGCGCTTGCTCCCTACGGAGCAATTTGCCCACTGGAGCAAGGGCAAACGGGCAAAGCGAGGCTTTAGGATTGTTTTTAACAGTGGAAGTTTAGCCTACTTTGGGGGGGATACGGGTGGCTTTATGCAAACTAAACCCGAGTTACATCATTCTGGCACACGCACGACAAGGGAGCTTGAGAGGAAACTTGGTGCTGTGTAGGCATGCCTTCAAAATAGGCAAAAACTCGAGGCGAGGGGCGGGTGTGGGCTCGCTTTGGTGGAGGCGAGCAGCTTGCCATGACCTGCACCAAACCACCTTCCTCCCTGCCTCGGCTCCCAAATGCGGGACGGTCCCTGCGGCCACCTCCCTGAGGGGAAGCCTTCCCCACGGCTGGCCGAGGGGCTGTTCCTGAGGGCTGGCAGCGCACCAGCCCGCACCCAGCTCCGGCAGAGCCCCAGGGGGACTCTGTCCTCCATTTTGTCGCAGTGAAGGCGAGTCCTGCTGGAGGCCGGCTGGGCGGCTTCCTCATCTTTTGTTGCCCCTTTTATCGCTTTTCCAGCCCCCTTACACCACCCCTGTGGGCTCTTATCTCCTTATTTCCACTATTATCGCTTCCCTCCGGGGCAGGGACGCTGTAAGCGGCTTCCCCCTCACGAGCTCCCCCCTCCCCCCCAAGGACTCTCCCTCAGCCCCGCCTGAGGCCGCGCGGGGCCCCCCGAGAGCGGGAAACCGCCAGCCACGGGGTTCCCCGGCTCCGGGCAGCAGGGGCCGAGCCGCGCGTCCCTGCCGCTGATTGGCTGAGATTTGCCGCAGTTCCGCCCCTCCGTGCGAGCCCGCCCAGTCCCGCGCAAGCCTGGGGGCGCTTTGAAGCGATGCCCCGCCCCCTCTCCCCGCCCACCCCCAACGGTGGCTCCATAATGGCGGCTGCCCGCGCCCCTGGCTTGTCCCTGCTGAGGGAGGCTGGGTCCCCGTCCCCTCACAGAGGCTTGTCCTGTCCGTCTGTCTGGTCACAAAGCACGTGGTGTTTTGGTGTGAAAAGCAGAATTTAGTACCGAGTCCGACCCCCACCCCCCCAATTAAAAAAAACAACAAAAAAAAAAAACAAGATTAAACACGAACCCCAGAGTAGTTCCCAATGTTATGCATGAGGGAGGATGAGTGTAGCTGGGCTTTGCTACCTCGAAGGAAAAAAACAAAATTAGCTAGCTATACATAATTTTTAAGAGTATGTTTTCATGTAGCTCATGCTCCAGGTGCATCTTATGTGCCTGTTGCCCATATTTGAGCTAGAAGCATGGTGGATGTGGGGTTACCTGATGGCTTCCCCAGTCCTCACCGCCCTCCTCCTGTGGCTCTGCCTGATTTCATGTAGACCTCGCTGTTGTGGGGTCTGTGGCCTCTTAAACCATGCACCTTCCCTTAACTAGCTGTTTGAGCCCTGGTCCAGGGCAGGGAGGCTGCTTGTTGGTGTGTGGTGGAACTAGGGGCTCATCTAAAACCATCCCCATATGCTCCTGGACTGCTAATTATCCTTCTCCCCCAAGTGAAACTTAGCTCAAAAAGCCATATTGCTGAGAACACACCACCACGAGGGTCCTTCACCCCCTAGCCTTCAGGGAGCGTGCTTTCGAGCTTCTTTGTGTGTACTGTGTGATAAAGGGGAAGTGGATGGACATAGATTCAGGAATGCAGGCTTGGAAAACAGTGAAAAATACCCTGCGTTGTATGACGGAGTAGTGTGAATTATCCAAAAGAACATTTTGCCCCGTTCAACTGTAAACGAAATACTGCGTGTGTTGATTTTGGCAGCAATAGAGTTGCTGTGCACTAAAAATGTGCATACCAGTTTCACCAATCATAAACATTGCAGATGTCCGAACCAAAAGAATGAGGTCAGTTTAGAAGTTATAAGAATATTTTTTCCCTTTTCTGCTTTCTGAGTCTCTCAGTTTTGCTTGGGTTTGCTGCCTGAGTTGTAAGTATGCGCTCACGCTCGCCATTTGCTGTTTGCCGATCAGCAGGACTGGCAAGCGAGCAGCTGCCCATGGGTTGCAAAATGCACGGGATGGCAGCAAAAAAAGTCAGCGAAAGCAGCTGCTCGGAGCAGGATGGCAGCAAATTTGTTTCTGCAGGGCATAGCCTGCGGCAGTGAAAATTCTGGTGCTACTCCTCTTGGCAGATTTTTCACTGGAGTTATAGCTTATTCTTTTGGAGAATGCTTTTTTATAAAAATTTTAATTTTAAAGTTTATAGCATACTTCGGTTTCTGCTTTGAGTGTCTCTTTTAAAAACAAACAAAATGCCCCCCAAAACAATTGAGGAAACCCTTCCGTCATGCTTTAAATTTAACTGCCAGAACTGAGGGAGAATCCAAAAATAAATGTATGGCCACAACAACAAACCAAAAGAAAACCACATTGTACATAAAAGCTGGGAACTCGTTGCACTGAGGAAAAGCATTCTGTTCCAGAAAAAAAAATGACCACAGACTTCATGTTTGGTTTTGTGTTGGAAAAGAAGAGGTATTTTTCCTATATTAATATGTTAAAATGGTGCGTTTGATGTGCACGTCCTGCAGTAAAGCTAATTCAAATAAAATAATTGTATCGATGAGTGTGGGGGAGCAAATGAGAGTTCCTCATCGCCTCCTAGTTGAAGATTAATAGTTTCTGTCCGTTAAAACAGTTGCGCAAATAATCTTATTTGAGGTTCCTGGAAGTGTCTTCGGGAACTGTGCACCCCGGGGTGGCTTTGCCCCGATGTCCTGAGCAGGACCCAGCGCTGGCTCTGCCCCACAGGCACTCACCGCATCCCTTTGTCGTCCCCAGGGACCCCCAGGGTGGGAGGAAGCACACGAGACAGGGGTGTAACACACATCATGCATCCCGAGGGTGGTGAGAAAAGGGAAAATGAAAGGAAAAAAGAAAACGGGCCTGCGGTAGATGAAAAAGAAGCTCTGCATGAGGCGCTCCTCCAGGCAGAGCCAGTGCTGGGTGCGGGGGCTCTCAGCTGCAGCCTGGTAGAGCTGCAGGTCTGGAGGGACGACCTCACGAAGTACTGCTTCGAAGGGGGCTGTTTATGTATTAAGATTTGTTTTTTGTTGATGTTTTTCAGTGTGATATTTAAGAATAAAACTCTGTTTTGCTATTCTTTCTCAGCTTGCTTGGTATTTTTTGTTAGTTAGAACATAAGGAACATAGACTACAGGAAAACAAAATATTAATGTACTTTCTACGCAAGTAGATTTATATAAAAAGATAGAATTCTCCAAAATATAAATCTCCAAATAATCTATCTCAAGATATTATTTGAGGGTGGAGGGGTTTTGTTTTAAATAAATTCTCTTAACAGTTTTTGTTTGTTTGTTTGTTTGTTTTAATCCTGACTTTGACAGAAGCCTTGCTGGCATCATGTACCCTTCAGAACCACCAGGAAGCAAAACCTCTGCGGTGTGCAGTGGGCTTTAGGAAGGTGCCTGGTACCATTCCCACATTCCCAACCCCAGAGACCTCTTGGTCTCTTCTTGTGGAGGAGCATCCTTCAGGTGTTTTAGCTCAGGGACATTGGGAGCTTAAGGAAAACTGAATATCTCTCTATTTTTAAAATTATTATTATTATTTTATATATATTTTCGTTCCCCCAGGATGGAGGAGTCTGTTAGTTAGACCACTATCAGTTGACAAAGTTTGATTTCATTTGTTTATTTGCTTAAAGCTGTGTGGTAACTGTGTGATAAACTTGGGTGACGGTGTGTTTCCCCTGATATGCTCCTGCAAGGGCCTCAGAGCAAAGCTTGAAGGAAAACCTAGTTGAAAACCTGGGTGATGCAATGAAAATGGGATAATTTTGCCACGTCCTTCTCCCTTGGGAATCTATCTTTTGTGGTAGTACTGGGGACATGCAGAAATAATGTTTAATTAAGAGCCTAAGGCTGGGAGAGAGCTCCTGATGATAACGATGCTGATACTAGCATGTCTTTGTAGCAAGTGCCTTTCTCAATACGTTCTAGAACCGCATTTTTTTTTTTCCCTTAGCTTCATCACAGCGATGACTCATAATTGTTCTTCTGCCGAAAAGTACACTGTGGTATTTCTCCTCTGCTGCTGTTCGTTACTAATGAGCTCCCCTATTACAGTAAAAACTTATTAATACTGAAATACATAAATTCGGAATGCATGAAGTACCGAATACATGCCTTTGATAATTTGTGGTTCTGAAAACTAATAATATTTTCTTCTCTCTGTTCCTTCATCACTGTCAGATGATCTCCTCAAAAAATAGGATCAGCCTTGAAAATTAAACTAATTCACGTCTTCACAAAATATCTATGAAGACGGAAACAGGATTGAGCCAGTGAAAAAACATCCTGTATGTATTTTTAAATCAAATATATATTTTTAATTACACATAAATTAAGACAATCTAAAAACATGAAGTTGAAAGAAATTCTCAAACTTGCAGGAAAAAATGTTATGCTTTACAAAGATACCTTCATCTCCATTTCAGCTGCTAGCAGAGAAGAAAAGGAATCTTACTGTCTAATTTCCAGGAAACTAAATCATTAGTTTGTTTAATAAGAATTGCTATTTTGCCGACTAAGGTTGTTCATCCAAGTGAAATCAAGTTACACACCATTAAAATCAAGTATTTGAACTTTCCTACTGTTTAATGTACTTTTAGTATTACTGAAATACAGTTTTGTTTCCTGATTTTTACCGTTATATATATAGTTTCCACCTTCCCTGAATTCGTTCTTATGGACTTACTAACAACACATTTTACAATTGTTGCTTGCATAAACTGACCCCAAATCAATTTTAAAACACTGTTAAGACCACGTTCTCAAAAGATCCCTCACTCTCCAGGCTCGATTTCAGTCTTTAACAGACGGACGTACCTTTGGTCTGCTTTACAGCTCTGTAATTTTTATATGGCTTTCTGGCTCAGACTTAAAGATACTGGAAAATAAACACTGGTGATGAGAACAAAAGGGTGAAACTTCCTTTTTGGTTATGAACTCCTTGTCGTGGCGGAAGTTGTATTCGGTATGATCGGTTAGTCGGGGTGGTTTGGCTGTGTACGTACAGCCCTCGTTCGCTGGTGTAACGGTGTCTGCCCAGCCTATTGTCCGAAATACTGTACAAAGAGCAGCATTTAACAAAAAAGAGCGGTGGTGAGGGGCAGCCAGAATGTAGGGGTATCTCAGTGCTGAACTTTAAAGGGAAAAAAATGAAGCATTACAAATATTAACATGAGCAATACTCTATCATATTTTCTCCCTGGGATTATATTAATCGGAACTTGATTTTCATCAGTCGCCTTGTCAACATTTTGGCCATAAAGCCAAGTGTCACATATCTAAATGAGGCCTTGTGTCCAAGAAGCAGCCAGTGGGTTTTTGTTTATGCAAAGCCAGAGTCCTGAAGGCGAGTTAAGTGCTCTGCAGCATAACGTGTGAATTGGAAACGCTTCCCATGGCCACAATTCAAAATTCTTAATCTACGTAACGTGTAGGTTACTAAATGTTTTAAAGCGTGTCTTCAAGAAGAGGAATGTCAAGTGGACTTGCCTAATCGGATGAGACCACAGAAGAAATAATTGCCAGGAAGGAATTGGTAATCAGGAAGCTGTTAAACCACAATGCATTGTCAACTACCTTGCTTTTATTACTCTCAATCATGATTTTTTTCACTTGAGGAAAAATAATATGAAAAGATAAATCGAATTTTACCCCACCGCAAAATAGTTTTCTTTATAGAACACACTATTAAACAAGAACTAAACATCAACAAGATGTTTTCATTCCTCAAAAGCAGAGCTCAAATTACATGAAATCAGCTTCAATATCAGCATTCTTGTTTCAAGACAGTGATTTACAGTTTAGTACTTTTAATTATTTTTAATTGCATATTGCAAAGTCTTTTTCTCCAATTACAAGAAAGCAATTTGCATGTCTACTACCTTTCACTTTACGTTTAAAACTCAGCAGTGTCTTATGAAAGTCCTGGCTGATTCTTGACTTGGTGAATAAGTGTAGCTCCTTAAAAATATACACACAGAGGTCGTATTTTTTTTATTTTTTTTTTACACCGGTGTGTAATCACACCTCCTGTGCACTCCCACCCAGTGCTCCTGCTGAAGTTAACACAGCTTTGTGGGCTGAGATCGTACCTCTCAAAATGCTTGAAGCTTTTGGTGTTAAAGATAAACGCATGCGTTTGGGGCTTTCTTTGAAGCACGGACTTGTTGAGATTAAAGTATTTTATCTTACGATATAATGAGGGGTATTTCCATCTTAATTGATGCATATTGCCAGGGGTAGGAAGGTTGGTTGTTACTGAGATCTCCTACATTAACATGTTACACAAATTAATGAGAGGCTTTTCCTGAGAGAGACTCTTAATTTTTCTCTTACCAAGACATCTAGAGTTACTCCTCATTCAAATCACAGGTCTGAACAGACTAGTTGTACCTTTGTTAAGAATGAGGAGGGATAGAAGGAGGAAGAATATTAATCTCTCTCTGCTCTGGATTTCTGAATAGCTGTAGGCTTAAATTTCTGCATAATTTCTACATTAAGGTTAAGCATTTTCACTACAAAGAAAATTCCAGGAACATCATACTATTGAAAAGCAAAAATATTTCTTAGAACAAAGGGAGGAATCATGAAGAAGATAGTAATATGAACCGCCCACTGAGACAACCATTTAAATTTGGAAATTCCTGCTGTGTGCCTTTCGCTGCAGGTCTTCTAAGGTGCTCTATTTGCAACTTTTGCAAATTCCCCGATAGATTTCTTTCTCCTTTCTCTAGTACACCCTAATTTCTAATGGCATAGGAAATGTTCTTTCACTAGGAATCAAACACCAGCTCTATCTGCAAGGTTACTGCAAATATTGGTGGCTGCAAAGACGCACGTGTCTTAGAATAGAACTTAGATCAGTATTATAGAAGAAGTTGCATTTTAAAGAGAGGGAAGAGTAGATGAGGGAGAAGTGGAAAGAAACAGGATTTCTCTTTGACCTCTGCAAGGGAGAAGCAGCAGCAGCCTACCTGTGTGGAGCAAGGCTTGGCCAGATCTGGAGAGGGAGAAGAACCGAGCAGTGGGGCTGTGCTATGGGCACTGCTCCTCACTGAACCATGGGCTTGGGGATCTAAGAGCCTGCTAAATCATTTGCTGAATTTGCCTCTGAGTGTTAGAAATCACTCAGTGCTTGGTAGTATTACGAGCAATAGTACTCCTAGCTATCTGGCTTTAATCTGTGTAAGAGTTGGCCAGGCACTTGAAGTGATGGAATTACTCATGGGCAAATCATGATAATTCTGAAACAGCTGAGCATAGTTAAGAAAAGTGACATCGTTAAGAAAGTGAAAGCAAATGCAGTTATTAAAACTCAATTTGTTTTTACAAGCAATTATGTTTACATGGATTTCTCATTTACAAGATACTTATTCTGGAAGGTATGTGAAAGCTGCTGTCTCTCAGATGCTTCCAATATGGCATAACTTAAAAAGAAGAAAGTTAAAAGAACACACAAGGGACAATCGCTCAGCTGCAGAACTTTTGGCTTATTTTCCCCAGCTCTTCACGACGACTGTTAGCAGCTCCACAAATACAGGGGACAAGTTTTGGGGTCTGACAGCAGCAGCACCTGGAGCCGGGCAGTTTTCTTCTGACCAGAGCACAGAAGCAAAGCTGGTAGAGATGTGCGAGAACACAGAGCACGTCCAGTTGCCTGGCATCGTTGCGGTGATGGAAAGCAGCAATAAAACTGACAGAGCTGGGAGCACTCAAACCAACACCAAGAGCTGCATATTACAAGTTCCCTAGTCAGATGCTGTTATGTGCTGTGCTGATCATACGCTCAGTAGTCAGTGCCACTTATGCATCGCACTCTTGGGGAAATAATGGCCATCAAAAAACGTCAGCTGCTGTGCTCTGGAAGGGCAGAACGAAACTGTATTTATTTATTTATCTAGTGCTGAGACACTTGAGGCTCTACGGAGAAATTTGTCTCTCGTTTAGTGAAAAGGCGAGGGAAGGCACAAGGGGGAAGAATCTCCTGTATCTTGTTCTGGAGTGACCTCGTCTGGCAGCTGCCTGTAACGGTGGTGGTGGAGGTGAGGGTGCTGGTTATAGTGGTGCTGGTTATAGTGGTGCTGGTTATAGTGGTGCTGGTTATAGTGGTGCTGGTGATGCTGGTGCTGAGGAGCCTCAGCTGGGCTGCACCCACCGATTGCAGCAGGCACCAGACAGGGCTGGGGCTGCCAACTGCGACCCTCCCGTCATTTTGTGCTTTTGCTGCTCTTAGGGGCATTTTCTTCTGTTGGTGTGTGCCTGCACACCTCCATCCAGGGCAGGGGAAAAGGAGACCACTCCTGGGGGCACCTGATGGCCTGTGCAGGATTCTCCTCTCCTTTGCTGCTCAGGGAGGGCAACGGAGGAGAGAGGAAGGGAGCATCATTAAAACCAAAAGCAATCAATCAAGCAAGCAAACAAAACCAGCTCCATGCGTGTCTCCCGATGGGGATGCGGATTTCTTTCAGCACTTATTTTCGCGATCCTGCTCGGCCACCTGGAGGTGCCCAGGCCCCGCGGTCAGGATCTGGCCCCCGGCTGTGCAGGGACGAGCACCAGAGGGCACCACGCGCACGGGAAGGAGCCCGGGTGGCTCTTGGAAATGCCACTTTTTGCAGGGCTCTGGGCTCTTCAGCTGCATTCATCTCATTAAACTTGATCTTCCAGGGATGAGCGCGCAGCAGAAGGAACTGCGTGCACGTCTGTCTGTAAGGAAGAACTCGGGGGAGCCTAAGAAACGATTCG
Source organism: Aythya marila (assembly GCF_965140915.1). Lineage (NCBI taxonomy): Eukaryota > Metazoa > Chordata > Aves > Anseriformes > Anatidae > Aythya > Aythya marila. The sequence goes on from NC_139070.1 coordinate 2,095,324, forward strand.
GTTTAACGTGGTGAAATATTCCTCCTTGCTCCAATTCTTCATCGCTAACCCTGCCTTTACGGCATCCAGGAGTGACTTGCAGCAGGAATTATTTTGCCCTTCATTAAGGAGCTAGGACAGAAGGCTGCCTTCTGAAAATGCTTATTGCTGCCCGATTCACTTCGGGAGCGTTCATCCAGGATGAGGAGAAGTTACAGACCGAGTTCTCGGCATGTTGTGGGTTTAGGACACCCGAAGTGCGAGAGATTCCAGAAATTTGGGGTGCTTAGAGCTGACTTTTAGGGGATCCTGCCAGCTGAGCCCGTCAACCTCCGAGGTTTTTAATTTTGCAGAATATCTTGCGGCTTCATCCCCAGTGTCAGATGCAGCCCAAGTGCGTGGTAGGAGGTGCGGAAAGGAGCAGCTGGGAGGGCACTTCCACTTTTTTTTTTTTTTTCAGCTCCCAGACAAATGGCACCGGGTCCAGCGTCCTCTGCCCGTGCCAGCTGAGAGGTCAGCGACCAGAAAGCACTACTTCAGGGAACAAGCGCGGCAGTGTGCAGCGCATGAAAGACCTTATTCATGTAGCAGCCTGGAGGGGCTTGTACTGCATTGTCTGGTATGCATTAGCTTTGTGAAATTAGTCCTCCAAATTTTTTACAAAAGGAAAGAAAGAAAGTTTGCCTTCTCTTCTGCGTTCGCCCTTCCAAATGAGCCGTCCAAAAGATTTATTTGTCGGTCTCCTGTTTGGGAGTCCACTGGCAAAATATTTGGGGGGGAGTGTGCTGTGGATAGCCCTGTAAAAATGTAGCAGTCCATCAGAATTCACCTCTGAGGCAAGGAAAATTCAGCCTACACAAAAGGGAGAGGGAAGAATCTTCGGTCAAAAACGTCATTCTTTCTGTTCTCCCATGTGTGCCTAACATTTTGAAGATGACCATATTAGATATCATTGAATGTTGCCTGAGCAGAAAAAAAAAAGACCACAGGATCCCCTAATCGTCGCACTGCTGTTTAATTTAACTTGCCCTTGAAAGGACAGCAGCTCTTTTTTGGCATCCTGCATGTCATTACTCACGTGCTAATTGTTTGGGGATGCTTTATATGTAGCACAGTCCTGTTCTGAGTTAAAGGGGACCCCTTCAAATGCCCAGGTGTGCTTCGTGATAAAAATCCCCTCTTGGGTTAGAACCAGGCCAACCCTGTGGGGTCATCCTTCCATAAATGCTTCCGTACCCTGCCTGCAAAGCACATGCTGCCCACTGAAATGACCATAAAAGCAGCAAAATCCGATACCATTTTCACAGGTATCGTTTGAGTTCCTTGTAAACCTTCTATAGGTAGAATTTCCTTTTACCAGTCCAAAAGCTCCACAGCAGGAGGTTTTTCTGGTAGAAAAATAGGTCTGGTCATGCGGGAATTGGTCTCATACCTAGGATTCTTGGGTTTTGGGGTTCGTTGCATTCTTTTCTAAGGCCAAAGCTGGCCTTAGAGCTGTTTATAGTTTGTTTACAGTGAGGTTCTGTACCTTACCATGTTTTCTGGCCAACACACTTTGTATCCTATTACGTTTACTAAATTTAGAGGCTGATTTCCTAAATATACAAGTAATGATAGTAATTAATTGCATCCTTTGGGCCAGAATAACCTCAGTAAGTCGCAGTGGACAATCTGGTCCTATAGCTAACTGCTTTATGCCTCTCTAATTACATGAAGCAGCTGTAGTCTCAACAGATTCGGTCAGCGGGGGATTTCTACCTGTCGTGGAGTCTCCCCAAGCCACGTATAGCCACTTCCCTATCATCTTCTCTCTGAGTTTTCTGGTGCAGAGGCTAATTGGGAAATGGAGCTGTGGCTGGAGCAGCATTGTGGCACAGTAATTGTACCAATTCCTGATCTGCCGTTGCTCCAAATTAGACAGGAGCCAGTCCCCGCGGCACAACACAGCTGCAGCTCAAAATCTGGGCCATAATGCGCATGCTAAAATAAGATAATCAAATCTTGTGCTTAGGAACTGCTGGTTTCTAGGAGGTATTTCTGCTCTCCAGTGTCTGTGGACAGCATTACAAAAAAATAATGCATCTAGTGAGCCGCGTGTTAATTTGGAGCAGTGAGCAACAGCGGTTGTTACAAGAAAGATGCTAGACTAGATGCTGAACGATAACCAAATGCCACAATGAGAATTTTTCTTTTTATTAAGCAGGACAGCATGTACTGACCTCTAATACAACTAAAGCGATCAGGTTAATTATTGGCCTCTGCTGAGCAGTGCCACACGCTGAGCTATCAATCTGTCTTTCTAGGTAGCTGGGGATTCGAGCGTCAGTGCCATTTCCTCTCATACCTGGGAGATCCTTGGCAGCTCCTTGTTCCCCTTCCAGTCAGGACCAGTGAAGCTGATTTCATAAACTGTAACGAGATCCCAGTTTAGGGTTGTGTGGCTGCAGGCCGTCGCTAATTTTCTTCTCTTTTCTTCTGTTACTGAATTTCCTTACTCTCGCACAAAGTCCTGAGTCAAGGACAGTGGCATTTATACAAGAAAAACAACTTTTATTTATTTATTTATTTGTTTGTTTGTTTATTTTTAGTAATGGAGCATGCAAGCAGAATCCCAGCCACTGGGTGAAAAGGGGGTTGGTTCAGTGGATGTGATGACCTTCTTGGAATCCCAGTGTTTCGGTACATTTGGGTTTCCTTTCTACGGTGTGGTTTTGACACTTAATGTTATTACACCGATGTCTGTATAGGGTTCATGTGCATGGGTTTGGTGGCTGAGGGCTGTGGGGCAGAACTGTGTCCCATAGGAGAGACCCACGCTGGAGCAGGGCGAGGGGGGAGGCTTCTGGACAGCACTGAAAACTTGCACAGCCCTGGGCAGTGCCAAAGATCACGCAGACATAACTGAGGACTGCCATTCCAGCAACAGCATCTCCTCTTTCCACTCACCCCCCAGCCCTTTTATTGCATTAGATGCATGTCTTCGCTGTGTCTGGGGGTGTTTCTTCTGGGTGCAGCAGCAGAGGCAGTTTGGCACTTTTTAACATCCATCACTCAATCAAACGGGTTCTGGATTTCGAGGCACTGCCTTCACTCCGTTATTTAAGAATGTGAAATCTGCTGAATGCTTTCCAGCCAGCTAGGAAAGCTTGCTCCTGTCAGCAGGAGCTCCCGATATTAAGAATATAATCTCTTTTGCAAACGCACTTTCCTGTTCTTCCTGCTTCTGGCTGTCAGGAAATGCAGCTGGAGGCAGCTCCTGTGCATGGGGGTCACGTCAAGGAGTGCTTGGGCCCCACAAGCCCCAGAGTGTGCTCACACCAGTGGATGGGTAACATACATCATGGGCAAACATATAAAAAAAAATGAGAAATAGAAAGGAGGGTGGGAAATGGGAACAGGTGGAGAAAGCTTTTGGGTCTCTAAGCACGGCACGATGTTTTTGGTGGTGGTGCGGGGATTATTTCCTTTTGGGAACATTGGGTAAAGGTTGAGTGCAGATATGTTTAACTGATTTGTTGCATGCATTTGAGATGGACACGAGCACCCCAGCATCCCCGGAGTATTTCCACGGATCTGATAAGAGAGCCCTAGAAAACACCTGGAAGTGCTGGAGCGTGGTTCAAAACTTGAGATACTGACTGCTGAGTTAATCAGGGAAATGATAGGTTAAAAGCAGTGAGTGGGAACGACAATTGCAACACAAGTGTTGCCACACGCATCCATGTCCACTCTTTTGTGTCTCCCGTGAATAGGCTCGCCATTTCGCTTAATGCACTTAGGCATTTTCATAATAAGATTCCAGGGCTGAAGTCATGCTGCAACCATTTCCTTTGGTCCCCAGTGTCTTTACACAATGGGCTTGTATTCCTGTGGAAGGACAATGAAAAATGGACCACCTTGGGCTGCGAGTTCAGTGCTGCAACCTCATCAGTGTCTTCTGCAAGCTCTCTGGTGAGCACACGAACACTAGCGAGCAGCATGGACCACCCTTTTTATTCAGTTTGAAACAGAGGAGTGTAAGTGCTGGCCACGAGTTCTGCACATGCTGTTTAATGCAATGTAATGTAAAGGATGAATAGGGGCCATGCCAGAAGTTGCAGAGTTTCTCTTCATTATGTCATCATTTGCGAAGATTTTTAGCCTCCTTTTGTTCTCCAGAGGCCGATGCTAGAGAGTTTTGTTTGTAAGAACAACACGTATGATTTAATTCATCTAATCCCGGCTTGTCTGCAACTCTTTGCAATCAAACTTTGTGCGTGCCCTGCAGGGAGAGGGGGCTGCCTTGCTCTGCACCAGGCTAACACCAGGACTGGGTGGAAAACCTGGGGGATTCGGCTCCAGGCTTGAGCTAACGCGGCCTCTGCTCTGCTGGGTGGGCTCCCCTGGCTCAGTCTCACTTGGAACATGACTTTTTTTTTTTTTTTTTCGGTGCAGAAATGCTGTTATAAACCATTCAAATAATTTGTTAAGAGGAGGATTAAAGAAGGAGAAGAAACAAGTGGGCAGTACAGGAACGTGTGCATCAATGCCTGAAGTCAACCCTGTTAAATACAGTCACTTAGACCTTAGCATCCACGCACATATCTTAGGTTTTAACGTGACAGCCTCTTAGCTGCAGCCAGGACATGGTTCATAAAAAACAGCTGGAGATGCGATACCATCATAAGAGGGCAGAGCAAGACAACTTTTCGTTCCCCTTCTGATAAGCTTCGCGCAGGAAGGGCAGTGTGAAGCCGAGGTAGTGCCCGCACGTTCCTCACGTGAACATTTCACTCGCCGGGACCTTCGAAGCTCTGAAAACATGCAAAGCACAAGGAGGCGTGCTACAAAGTGAGATGTCCCAACAAAAATCTCTCCCCCTTTAGCCTCGGCTGCCTCCTGCGCTGACCAGCCCGTGGTCAGTGGCTGCAGCAAGCTCAGGTCGTTTGGGAACCATGACCAAACCAGAGCGGGCAGAGGCAGGACCAAATAAACGTCTTCTAGTGTGAGAGGAGGTGATGCCCAGAGGCAGACGTGTCATCAGCAGCAGGAAATTGTAAAGAAATACTGAGATCAGCTCACTAACCAGGACTGTCAGTACCTCATGGACTTAGCCATGAGCCTTGGAGGCATCGTAGCACAAGAGGGTAATTTTACTGTGATATCACCTAATTCCACCTGGTATTTCTCGTGTGAGAAATGGTACCAAAAGCCGTCAACTGGACTCAAAGATTGGGCGAGCAAGGAACGAATCAAATGAAATGTAGAAAGAAAAAGATTTTGGCAAACAAAGAATGAATCAAATGAAAAGTTGAAAGAAAAGGATTTTATTTATTTATTTTTTATTATTTTTTGTAAATGAGTCAAAAAGATCAGGTCAAAATTGAGGAAATGAAACAGCTTTGGCTCAGCATATCTGGCAACATCCCATAAAAGACCAGAAAAAAAAAAAGAGAGAAGTCAAACTTGCCAGAAGACAAGAAAGGAACTGTAATGGAAAGGGGGGCTGGGGGGGGGGACACACACACAAAAAAATACATCCATGCTGCAACACCCAAGACCTTATGCAAACTATCCAAAAAATAAAAGAAATGTATAAAAAGGAAAGAAATGCATTTTGAAAAATGTATTTAAAGAAGAAATCTGGCATAAATGGCTATAATGACAAGGATATAATGACTGGGAGGCAGAAAATGCTGTATAGAACTTACGGCTCACTAGGAACACGAAGAGCACGTGGGCAGGAAAGTGAAAAGCAATTTTATTAAGTGTAGTGAGAAATCAAAGACGGAAAATGCAAGAAATCCGTGGTTGGAAGCTGACAGAACACGGTGTTCATTATGTCTGCTCTCACACGAGGTACCACAGAAACCTTCCCGATGACAAGCACGCCGAAGCCTTGGTTTGACATCTCACTCAAAACATTTGAACGCGAAGCTCCGTTGTTTTCCTGCCAGAGGAGACGGTTTTCTTCCCTAGCCTCACCGCACCGTCCTCAGACCTGTTCCTCCCCATCAGAGCTGCTGAGCTCTATTTAGCTAATGCTCATCTTTTCTTTCTGTGCTGAGTATTGGATCCTGATTTAATTCTTGTTTCTGCGGTGCTCGTTTACAAACGGCTGCAGCCACCGTCCTGCTCAGCCCAGGGAGCTGCATTTCAGGGAACAAAAGCAGAAGCCTTCTGAGGTGAGCTCCCGTGGCAATACCCGTGCTGCTTTAATGCCATCCACACAGGGCTACAGGTGAGGTGTGCTCGAACCACTACGGAGAAAGAAAAATACAGATTTTACAGAGGATGTGACGGATACTTTGGTATCTGCTGTGGTACGTGAGCAACCACAAATGTCAAATTTTAATCCAGAACCTTACTTCTTACCAGGCCAGAACAAATAATTTGTCATTAGAGTCCAGTTCCCAGCTGAACGAGACTGAGACCAGGCAGCCCATGCTGCTTAGCTCCTGGTAGAAGAATAAAATAAAGAGCTGATTTGGGTACTTGCTGTGATCGGTTAATACCCTGAAGCATGAAATTTGATTACCCTTCTCTTAAAAGGCGGAACAGCAGATGTTATTAGTGGTCATAAAATTATTCAGCCTTTAAAAATATCACACCACGGTGTTTGACTTTATGGTATCTCCCAGATCAAAAAGAAGAGGAAAACATACTCAAGATTTCACATGAAATGACTGCTTTTTCCTACTCGTTCCTGTCAGGCGAAGGGACGTCCTGTAGTTGCAACCCAAGAATTGCACTGCTGCCTGCATTTCTGCAGAGTGGCTTAAAACTAAAACTCTCCCAAGTGGGAGAGGCCAGTTTCATTCTAAGGAAGGAGCTGAGCTGCAAGCTCGTGCCCACATCCTCCCAGCTGGACAGTGATAAAAACAACAAAAGAAGTCAAAACCATCAATTCACAGAAAGAAAGCACAACAAAGCGAAGCAATTTAAAGATAACACAACTGACTGGCGATTCCAGACATTCAATAATCATCAGTAAGGCCAATAAAAGCATAATAGTGGTGCTTAAAAAACATAAACTTTAATTTTCCTTGTTACTTTGTGAGTAAGCAGCGTGACATCGTTTTCAAATGTTTCCTCTGTAGTTGCAAAACCTGGGATTTTTTCCCTAAATAACACGATTCCAGGTGTTGCAGCAAGAAACTAGAAACTACAAGACTTCAGATGATGCTAACAGCGTGTCAGTGGAAGAGCTGAGAAGGAATCAAGCTTTCCTGATTCTTTCCCAATTCCTGATGCTGCCTCCCAAGAAACTGCTTCTTTTCTTTCCTATGACTTGATTTTTAGAAACCTGGAAGGAAAACTCCAGAAGGAGTAGCCCTTCCATGTCCTTCTGCTATCATTTTCCTACATCTCCAGTAATATAAATAATCTTGTAAGTGATATAAAACATTTCCAAAAAACATACGTTGAAAGCATGAAGCACTCAAGATCCTCTGCCCAAACAAACTCCTTCCTTCCCTCACTCTCCACATTTTGGTGAGCACTCAGGCAGCTTCGTCATTTGGATAATTAGAGGGTGCCAGATGGCTGTAAATATGTTCACAATCCTTCGTACCCAGTTCCCTTCTCTCTGGCACCCTCCTTGCTCTACCCCTAGCGAGCACCTGGCCTGTTCCGATCTGAAGGATCTCCCTCTATGCTCTTGATCTAAATTGGCACCTCTAGTTTTTATTTTGCTTTTAAAGGAAATGGGACTTTCTTCAGGCCTGTCCAGTGCTCCTTCACAATCACATTCACCACGTGCTAATTAGCAGCGTGCCCCCTCCAGATCGCCCGCAGCAACCCACGAGGGCACGGCAGCTTCTTCCTCATCAGAGAGCTCAGGATGAGGCGATTCATCCCCTCGTGCCCCAGGGAACGGGCAGAGTCAGCACCCAAGCAGCAGTTCCAGGCCCCCTTCCTCCTCCTCCTCCTCCTCCTCTTCCTCCTCCTCCTCCTCCTCCTCTTCCTCCTCCTCCTCCTCCTCATGGGCACTACGTTGCAGCCCCATGTTGGAAGGAGCCCCCTACTCCATACGCTGCCGTGAGCAGATATTTGGTAAGGTGCAGCTGAAATAAAATTTCTGCATGGTGAAAGTTTTGTATGACCAAATATCCTCTTTTTTTTTTTTTTTTTTCCCTCTGAATCCATGAATATTGCCCCTAGAAACAAACAGATTGTGATTTTGAGGCAATTTTGCTTTGTAATGGAAACATTTCTAAACTGCTAAGCAGTAAGAAAAGGATGGAAAACTGTATAGAAGGCACTAAAAAGGGGAAGTCGCTTTTAAGACATCTCAAAATATAGACAGTGACATTTCAAAACTAAAGGAAGAGGAATAAGCAGGTCACAAGCTGTCTGAGAGCGAGGAAAGCTTTGCCAGCAAAAATTTTGGGTCACTACAATGGTGAGGGGATTGTCAGAGGAAAACCACTGGGAGATGATACCCATTTTTACAGGTTTTTGAATGCATCCAGCTGAGCATCACCCCCGTTCTGTATAACGAGGCATTATCAGCTCTGTTACATGCAGCAGGTGCTCCCGTTTGCTGAAGAGTGGCAGGCTCTGGCCCTTGCACCCTGATCTCTTGCTCCCACCTTTTGTGTGCAGGATTTTGCTCGGCTGTTTTGAAGCACCTGAGTCCAACCCTTGGAGCAGGAGCTTGCGACCGTGTCCGTGAATGGTGCTCGTGGTGCTCACGCTGCCCCAGCTTTGCTACGTAATGCTGACACACGTCCCCCAGGGCTACAGACCAGTCCCCCCCATAACAAAAAGCAATCTTTTCCACTCTTTTGCTCGTGAAAGAGTCAGTGTTTAACCAAATAACTCATATGAAAATCCTACAAATAAATACAACATCTTATTATGCTGAAATCATGCTAGCAATGAGACTGGGTCGTCCACATTTGTCCACAGCAGGAGGGGCTGCAATCCGTTCAGGGATCAATAAGCTCTCCTGGATGACAGATATCTGCTCAAGGCTAAACTTCCAGAGAAATTAGCCTTGCTATCACGTAACAGATGAGGCGGCTGCTGCTACAGACCATTATTTCCCCAGTCACATAGTCAGATTGCTCTGTGACTGTGCCTCTTGATGACTAGATGGTGAGTTAGGGTTAGGACCTTCACTGGAAGCAGGGAGGAAACAGATGGCAGAGGGCACATTTGCTTAGCTTTCCTGAAAAGGGAGACAGATAAACTGATTTTGGTAACAATACACTTGACACGCAAAGGCCAAATGTTATTCTTATGAGCCCATAAAATAAAGAGAAGCATCTTGTTTACAGAACTTCACAATTTTGCTTTCCTGCCAACAGCTACAAACCTTAAAAAGTGACCCCGTGGCCTATCAGAAGGATCAGAAAGCAAGCAACCAAGAATACCAGGCTCTTTGCAAGCACCGTCGTGATTTTGGGTGCCGTCTCATGATTTCTGGGAAGCATGACTCCCAGATTGGGCTGCAGAAAAGGTAGACAGCGCGGAGATTATATATAGCAGCACGTGGGCTGGAAGGAAGAGCACAGGCTCGGAGGAAGCGGGAGGCTGTTTTGAAGAAATCAAGTGACTTGCTTCTGCTACAGCACCAAGAGAATGAAACCAGGCTCCTCTGCTGGCTCTGACCTCTCAGCACTGCTGCTTCTCCATCACGTGCGTTCAGCATGGCCATGACCATCCTCCCTGCTTGCTCAGGGCTTCAGTTCCTCGCTCTCTGCCCTGTCCCCTTCCTCAGTCATCCCCTGGGCAGGGACCCACGGCATCCCCAAGGGACAGAGCTGGTGCCAAGCCCCCTCCCCACCCGCCTGCCCTCCCTCTCGGCACAGGGTGATGTCTGAGGCCAGGGAACTGGAGGCAGCCACGACTGCAATGTGCTCAAGGAGCAACATCTTGGAGAGGAGAAGAAGGGTTTTTTTTCTGGGTTACGGAGCGGTCCTTCCTTTTTGTCATTAGCCGCAGGACTTCAGCTGGCTCCCTTCTAGGGCATTTGCATTTTTGCTCTTTAGATAGCTGGGCTGTGTGTTTGCCATGACTAAGTCCATCTGTTGAGAGTTGGTCCTTTAGATAATTATGTCCACATCTCCGCTGGGTAGTTCCAATTAATGCCAGTCCTTTGCATACTGCTCAGTATCATACTGTAAAGCCACCAATTCTTACAGCTCTGAATAATACCCTCTGTCTGCCTATCAGGCATGTATGAACTCTTTATTCTAACCACACAGCTCTGAAATGTCTCCTTTCTATCAGCCTGAAGGGAAGGATTTCCAGAACTATACGACTCTTTTGGGAAGAAGCAGTAATCATCTATATGCAGAACTCCCCAGCCACTGTGTCATGGTGCTCTGATCTCCGGCACTTTGAACTCTGGCTTGTCTGACCCCTCCCAGACATTGAGGGAATTTATAAAGAGAGGAAAAAAAAAAGGAAAAGAAAGAAAGAAAGAAAGAAAGAAAGAAAGAAAGAAAGAAAGAAAGAAAGAAAGAAAGAAAGAAAGAAAGAAAGAAAGAAAGAAAGAAAGAAAGAAAGAAAGAAAAGAAAGAAAGAAAAGAAAGAACACTCTCTTTCCTCTGAGGAGGGAGATTTTGAAAAGAGTTTTTTCAAAAAATTTAGAAATTATCACAGTGGAAGGCTCAGGATGGTATTCTCAGGGCCATTTTATGAAGTCAAACAAAACAGGTATGCCTGAAAACACAGCCGGTGACACAAACATTTCCACAGAAATCCAACTCGCAGCAACTCAGTCTCTCCCACGCCAGCTGCTGTGCTCACCTGCTTGGCCATCACTTTGCTTTCCTTACTAGTGTCTTTTATCCCAGCTTTTTATCCAAGCCCAAAACACATCCCAGGAGCTGCTTGTAGATGCCTTCAGCTCTCCGTGGCCCTCTGTGTCCACCCGGACTCGTGGGACACATCTCACCTGGAGATGGCCAAAGGTGACATTAGCAAGGGCTGTCCTGCCTCCTGGCCACCCCAAATTCTGCCTTCCCGAAGGTGAAGGGAGCTGGGAGGCTGCACGGATCTCACATGGGAAGGCACAAATTAAGGTGGCTGAGCTTTTAAAAAGACTGCGTTAAGCCACCAAAGAGCTGTAATTCCTCGCTCAAGAGAGTCCATCTGGCACAGACGCGGTGGCAAAGGCAGCAATTAGAACAAAAAAGCAATACGTGACAAATGGAAACGAGGAGATGGAGGGATTGAGAGTAATTAATACAGATTAGTTTCATGAAGTGTGTGTAATACAGAAGAAACAAAGGCAACTTAAGGCAGAAATTCCTGGCTGTCAGTTTTAGGGACAAAATAAGGTATTTTTAAAATCGTGTTTAGAGAAAAGCAATCCTAATAATAGTCCGGGACTTTTACTAGATGGAAACACTAATGCTGCTCATAATTACGCAGAAAAAGCCAGAAATGTTTAATAAATATTTCTCATCAGAGTTTGGAAAGAACCAAGGAAGATGTGCCAGAATCACCCGATGATGATGCACTGTTTTCCAGTTCATTAGTAACCGATAGCGGCGAGTAGGAAAAATTGCTTAAAAGAGCCATTCCATAAAACTTACACAAAGTGTCCTCAAAGAGCTAACTGGGGAGACCCTCAGCCAGATGATATTAACCATTATGTATGCGGATAGGCTTTTAGGAGTTAGAAGGAAAAATTCTGGTCCTGCCTCAAAAAGGAGGCACGACGGAGCGGTGCCATGCGGCGAGCGGCTCCCATGCCGAGGACCTGGGCAGAAGCAGCACCGAGGATGCTCTGGGCAAACACTATGTAAAAAGAAGTAGGGCTGAGCAGCATCTTTCCTAGCTGGAGAAATGAACCTGCCTCTGTTTGCACGTGAAAATATTGATAAACATGCCGCTCCTAGCCCAGCCACTCTCAATTGTCCGTGGTTCAATGAAACACCCAAGCTCGACACCAAAACTTGAGCCTAATAATGGCAAAATGCTCAGGAGATGATATAGTTCTGCTTTGGGTAGCTACCATTCCCGTCTTGGTATCCCTAATTTGGGAAAACACGTAAACCCATGATGAAAATGGATGAAAAATGGACATCTGCTGAAGTGTTGTCCTGAGCAGGCACATTTCCCTGAATCTGTAAGCATGGCATCTTTTTCTTGAGGTGAAAGATTAGGGATGGAGACATCTGTCCAAAGCCAGTGTTTAGGCCTAGAAGTGCTCTATATATTGATTAATCGGGATTATTATTAAAGTCAGTTACAATTAGTTGCTTAGAGATCAAACAAAATTAGGAACTGGCCATAATAAACCATCTGATCCATCTGCCCGTCCCAGGGCAGGATCAGACCCAGCACCAGCAGCCGTTTGTGGCACAGTCCCATGTCTTGGTTTGGGATCGGGTAGAGCTTTGGGAGTCAGAAGGAGCCTTAATGAGGCGATGTCTTCAGAACAGTGACTTCTGCAGACTCGGGACACTAACAGAGATGTCGATGTCGCCAAGATCTTCCAGTAGGATGGAGGATATAGAATATAGGAAAGAGCTCCCAGAGCACAAATGTTAATTGATATTTTTTCATCTTTTCCTTGCTACTTTCTGATATCTCCAGTCCCACGTATTGCTATTTGAGGGCCTGTCCTTTCGCAGTCCTTTATCCCAGGGACAAGAAGCGGTTCCGAAGCCACTTGGGTTGGGGCATAATCCCCAAACTCTTGATCCTGCCTCCTGCTGGTCCATGGGGTCATGGGAGGGGTCCTAAATGAGCCCTTTGCTGTCCATTTCCATGGCTCATGGTTGTTTTCCTGGCATTGCTCACATAGGTTCCAAATAAATGATTTTTTTTTGTGGGTTTGTTGTTGTTTGTTTGTTTTGGGGCAAGTGAGCCAGCTCTTGCTGAGCTTTAATTTGGAAAACTGGTTGGAACTTGCTAACTCAAGAACTCTTCCTGTGAATGTAGGTCAAATTATTTTCTATTTTTTCCCCCCTCTCTCTCGGGACTCGGAAGAGGATTTCAATACTCCAGTTCTCCAAGGAGGAATTGTCTACGGAAAGCAACACCGTGCTTTCGTTTTGTGAGGAACTATCAACAGCAAGCAGAAAGACTTGAAGGATGCCCGATGCTGTGCGTGAGTCGGGTTTCCTACAGAGCAAAGCCCCTCCAGGGAGATTTGCAGAAACCAGAACCGAAGAAGACGCTCAGCACTTCCTCGGGGTGCTGGGATGAGCACCAAGAAGAGAATTTGCTCAGCTCCCTGTGCATGGAGCGCTCGGATCCCATTGATTTTATTCCCAGCACATTCTGAACGCGTTATTCAACCAGATTTTACCACCGTGGCTGGGATACCAGGGGGCGTGCAGCTTTCCACCTCCTGCAGACCTCCCGAAATAGCTCTTCGGGCCTTATCTTCGCAAGGCATTTGCCTTCAGGGGGAAAACACAAATAAATCTCTGCAGTTCCCTACACCAGCACCTCCGGGAATCGCTCTGGGCATCCATCCACCCACCTGGCACGAGGCACCGGGGGCTTCAGGGGTTTTCTGTTTAATTTTTTCTAATCCAAATATCCTATTTATTTTTTCTATTCTTAATATTCTCTTTTTTAAATTATTTTTATTGTTTTTTATTATATTTTTTTAACGCATCTTGCAAGAAACCGCCGAGGAAGACGCGTTTATCCCTCCCCCCCCCCCCGGGCATTGAATTAACGGGAATTGCTTTTGCGTTGGTGGACAAAAGCCCCGAGTTTGGGGTGGTTTTACATCAATTTGAGGTTGGGAAAAAAGCTGGGAACGGGGATTTTTGGCGTCGGGTTCAGGACCCGGGAGGAGGATGCTGGGGGGGTGGTGGGGGGGACTCGGGGGGGGGGAGGCTCGGCGCCGCTCCTTATATGGCCGGGAGCCGGAGCGCGCCGCTGATTGGCTGCGGGAGAGGCAGAGGCCGGGGAGGGGCGGGGCCAGGGGGGAGGCTGGGGAGGCCGGGGGGAGGCTGGGGGGGGGGGGGAGGCCGGGGGAGGGAGGGTGGAGGCTGGGGGAGGTGGAGGCTGGGGGGGGTGGAGGCTGGGGGGGGTGGAGGATGGGGCAGGGGGAGGCTGGGGAAGGTGGAGGTCGGAGCAGGTGGAGGCTGGAGCAGGTGGAGGCTGGGGCAGGAGGAGGTGAAGGTCGGAGCAGGTGGAGGTCAGAGGAGGTGGGGGTGAAGGATAGGGCAGGTGGAGGCTGGAGCAGGTGGAGGCTGAAGCAGGTGAAGGTCGGGGCAGGAGGAGGTGAAGGTCGGAGCAGGTGGAGGTCAGAGGAGGTGGAGGTGAAGGATAGGGCAGGTGGAGGCTGGAGCATGTAGAGGGTGGAGCAGGTGGAGGTGAAGGTCGGAGCAGGTAAAGGCTGGAGCAGGTAAAGGCTGGGGCAGGAGGAGGCTGGGGCAGGAGCAGGTGAAGGCCAGAGCAGGTGAAGGCTGGAGCAGGTGGAGGCTGAAGCAGGTGGAGGCTGGAGCAGGTGGAGGTAAAGGCCAGAGCAGGTGGAGGCTGGAGCAGATGAAGGCTTGGACAGGAGGAGGTGAAGGCTGGAGTAGGTGGAGGTGAAGGAGCAGGTTGAGGTGAAGGCTGGAGCAGGTAGAGGCTGGGGCAGACGGAGGTGAAGGCTGAAAATTGGAGAAGAGCCGTTGCAACAACCCTCTGGCTCACCCCAACCTTAATTTTTTTGGCATTCTTCTTAACTCTTCCAGCTCCCAGAGCCACGCCACCGCGATTCCCCCGGAGGCGGAGGCAGCAGCAGGCTGAGATCAAAACCACAGGAGTGGGTTTGTGAAGCGGGTCCGGCACGGCACGGCCTCACTGCCCAAGCAGAACGTGTGGGTTTATAAATCGGGGCTTTTCCTTTGGTGCAGATTGGGGCGATTTGTGCATCTCTAACAGGATTTGTGGAGCCACGGCAGGGTTAATAAAAACGAGGCTGAGATTTATAAACTGAGAGCAGGGTTTGCAAATCCATCAGTGGGGGTGGAAATCCTACAGGCCAACTCCTACAGCTGCTGAAGGTTTTTAGTCTCCATCTGATTTTTAAGAGTGATTTCTTGAAGCCAGTCTGCAAGAGCTGCCATGTGTAGGTGAGGTTGTTGAAATGTGAACCAAGAAATAGGACATTTCTTGGGGTTTAAGAGCAAGCCTAGAAAGGATGGAAACTGGAAGAGTTTAAATGCATTTTTTTGTGCATCTTAAATCTAGTTTTCCAACCTGTTTTTCCTATCTTAGCCTGGATCACTGCAGCACTAGCCTGAACGCTTGCTTCCTGCAGACCACCAGTTACTGCTGAGGAGGTTGCAGGGAGCCAAGGTTGGATTTCTGTTGCCAACAGCTAGCACTAGAGTGATTTTGTAGGCACTGGTAAAGAGCCTGTCCTTCCACAGGGTTATGCAAAGGCATGATGTTCAGATTCAATCCCCAAGGATGGGATGGATAGGATAGGATAGGATAGGATAGGATAGGATAGGATAGGATAGGATAGGATAGGATAGGATAGGATAGGACAGAACAGGATGGGATGGGATGGAGTGGTTCATTTGGAAGGGACCTACAAAGACCACCAAGTCCAGGTGCCTTAAGCCTGCTGCAGGAATCATCTGGTATCCAGCCAGGGACCTGTAAGCAGGGAACGAACCCAAATCTTGGCCGTTGCATCCTGCGGGGTGTTACTGTATATTTAGAGGACGTGTAGGAGGGAGCTGTGCGATTCCAGGAGCTGCAGAGCATCCACGCCGCGAGCTTGGGCAGCGCGTGTGCGATGAGCTGCTGGGGTGGCAATAAGCTCTGCTGCTGCGGACCTCGCCGTGGCAAAGGGTGCTGCTTCCTCCAGGCAGCAGGTCCTGAGCCTCCCCTGCCTGCTGGCCTCCGGGGAGGAGGCTTTGGTGGGAGCCTGGGAGGGAAAGGAGCTCGCTGCCCTCTTCCAGCCCAGCCCAGCTCTCCATCGATGGTTTGGGGAGGAAATGCTGGGAGTCCCAGCCCGCTGGCAGTCTCCCTTGTCCCCGTCACAGCGTTGTGGGATGGGTGAGGTTGGCAGGGAGCTCAAAACCCACCTGGTTCCTGCCCCCAGCCCCATGCAGCCTGGCCTTGGGCCCCCCCCCCCAGGGAAGGGGCACCTCCAGCTCCTCTGGGCAGCCTGCGCCGGGGCCTCGCCGCCCTCCTGGGGAAAGATTTCTTCCTGATACCTGACCCAAACCTGCCTCCGGGGGTACCTGGCTGGGGATGCTGGCAGTGGCAGCAGGTCATGACCAAGGGCTGCTGTGGGGCTGACAGGGTCTGAGTGCTGCCCTCGCCCTGTATGAGCAGCACCCGATGCTTCATGCCAGCACCACCCATCCCAGCAGGTCACTGGCACGGCACCTCCATCGAGAAAAGAGCTCTTCATGGGGCAATCTGGTTCATCAGCATGAAAATGTGCTCAGTATTAGTCCTGGAAACATCACGTGGTGGTTCTGGTTATGCAAAATCTATTAAGAAAGAGTTCTTTTTTTTTATAGTTTTCCTTTAATTTAAAAAAATTCTTTTCATCACAGCCTTAAAATCAATCAAAGTAAACAGAGCTGCAGCAGACTGGAACAAAGTCCCAGAGTCTGTACATATGGAAGGTTTAATTGACATAAAAATCAGTGCAGATTGGTTCCAAAAGCAACAACCCATTCCACTCCCCCCCTCCCAAATCCCCTTTGTAAGAAGAGGAAAGGAGAAACCGAAATACAAGTCAGAGAGGAAAAGAATTGATAGATCAAGCAACAACAAAATCAGGTCTGTAAATATTCTATTGAGCGGTCGCAGCAAAAAAAATAGCACCTTCAAAGCCCCTTTGTACAATAGACATGGAAACCAAGGCTTTCCAAGGAGTTTGACGAGTTAGAGGCAGGACATGGCGTTTTGCTTATGGGCAGGAATCAGCTCCGCCAACTTCAGCTGCTTGGGCTTGTGTGCAGCTAATGGGAGGAAATCAATACCCCTGGAAGGTGATTTATCCATCCCAAGATGAGCGTCTGCGATAGTTTAGATTTACTGGCGATACCGTTTCTGGGTAAGGATGTGAACTGACTGATGGCAGAGAAAACGAATCCTGTCCCTTTTGGTGGCATTTCTGTTCCCAAACCACCGACACGCTCTCAGAGGTGGTGGGGGACCCAAGCCCTTAAATTCCTTTTTTTTTTTTTTTTTTTTTTCTGGAAACTTGTTTTCCTCTGGGCTGTGCCTAGTTGGGAGATGAAGCCACACGGTTCATTACGCACAAGGATTCATTATTCCGGGGTTTTCCTTCGCTCCCTTGGTTTGCAGACGATTTGACCCCTTTGGGCGGTGGAAGAAGAGCGGTGGAAGAGGAGCGCGCCCTGGTACCACACAACAAAGCCAACCTTGGGCAGGTCTGACCGGGTAGGTGTTGAAATGTGCTCCCGATAACTACGTTCCCCTGTGCTCAGCCGCTGCCGGAGCTGGGTGATGGATGGAAGCTAAGCGCAGAGGAACTTTGGGTGTCCGAGCAAAGCAGGAGACAGAAAAAGGGGGTGGCCGCAGCCTTGCGCTGCAGCCAGGCGAGCTCCTTGGCGAGGGCTGCCCTCATCGTGGCGGCCTTCAGATGTCTCCTGCAACCCATGGCAGTGGCATCCCTGCAAACTGCGTGGTTGCTGTGAGGAGAAGCTGCTTGGAGGGCGTCCGTGCAACCCAGAGCCTTTGGTGGGTGCCAAGCACCCGGCCCCGCTGGCGGCTCCTCGCGGGCTGGAGCTCGTGATGTCCAGAAGAGGAAGGGGCTGGCCACCACCACCTCCCTGCTCTGCCCACGCCGCTGTCCTTTAAGGCCAAACCAACCTTCCAGCAAATAACTAAAACCCGTGAGTCCCTGAGATCCTTTGCCAGAAGGCCGGGAGTTGGCTCTGGGCTGGGCTGGGGCGCAGCGCCCCGGTCCTCCAGCAGAACCGGGACCAAAGGCAGGGCCTGCCGGGGGGGACACCAGGCTCAGGCCGATGGCCGGGTGCCCACCCAGCTCTGTCGAGGCCACGGAGGAGCCCGGAGGCCGGGCAAGGGTCAGGGGCAGCCTTCCTCCTGCTGCTTCCTTCCGCCAGCACAGCGCGGCCTCCAAGAGCACGCTTCTCCAGGCCTCGGCCTCCTCGTGTTTTACAGCCCCCTTACCGGTCCCTAAAATCTCCCCTTTTCTTGCCCCCAGCTCTGCAAAGTCCCCGCTCCCTTCTTCCTGGTGCCTTTTGTCAGCTGTGGGCTCTTGGAGCTCGGGTGCAAACAGCTCCCAGCCCTCTGGAAACCATTCAGGGGTTGTTCCGGGGGGAGGACAGGAGGCTGGGGGCTTCTGGCCAGCCCCTTCTGCTCTCAGGACAGGCAGACGAGGGAGAAAATCCCAGAAGTGCATAGCCTTCAAGTTTTCTGGGAGGCTGCAGCCAGGGCAAGGAGACAGAGCCCCAGGGTGGTCCCCACGGGTGTGCAAGGAGGGTTGGGGGGGGGCTGGTGCCATTTATTGGAGCCCCCTGAGCCCGACCGAACCGGGAAGGGGCCGGGGTCCCCACTCCTTCAGAGAGCCCGTGCATGAAGCATGGAGAGCTGGGGGAGATGGAGCAGGGGGGAGATGGAGCAGGGGGCAGTTTTTCTCTAAGTTTTCTCTTCCTGCCTTTTTTTTTGGTGTGTTTGGAGGGACAGGAGCACACGTAAGAGGAGAACTGGGGGGAGTTTCCCTACAAAAGAGCCAAGGAAAGCTGTTTCCTATTGAAAAAGCCAGTAAGTAGGTGCAAGCTTCTTTAACAGGAGCCCGCAGCAGGCTCGGGGCAGGTTCCTTGGCACGCTGCAGCTGTGCAGGAAGAAGGGAAGGCAGATTCAGGGAAGGGGATTTGGCAAAAAGTCTTAAATAACACTCAAAGTTTTAACACCTGAGAAACAAGCGTGTGGCTGGGAGCCTCAGGGACACCGCGTCGCTGTGTGTGCCACACAAGCGGGACCCCGAGGTGTGGTCCTGGGGAGGATTTCAACAAAATCGGACCTCGGTGGGCACCTCGCACCCTGGTGGGCACCACAGCCCCTGCCCTGCGTCGCCCTCTGAGTGGGGAGTGAGGCTGGAGGAGCTCTGGAGGCTGGGCTGCAGAAGGGAAGGGAGGCAGAGGTGTTGGGGGAGCAGGCGGGCAGTTTTCTTGCTTTCCCCAAGAGTCCCGGGTCCCTCCGAGAGCCCCCACTGGGATGAGGAGGAGGAAGGAGGCCGTGCTGAGAGCGTCGAACCCTCGGATCCACCACTTTGTTGGCAATGCTTTCCCTTGCAAACGCTTGCATAATGCTGGGGATGACAGCTGAAAGGGAAGAAAGTCAGAAATCAAAACGAAAGGCCTTTGGAAATGTCCCTGAAGGAGAAGTTGGGAGCAATTTTCCGGAATAAAGCCAGCCTGGAAATTTCCTTTTTGAAAGGGTGTTTCACAGCTCAACACCTCAATCCCTGACTTGGGCACGCATCGGAGTCAAACCGTGGTCAGCACTTGCACGGCACCAGCTCCTGTTTGCACCTACAGCTGCTCCTGCACCATCTCTTTCAGGTATTTGTCTTTCAGGTATTTTCAGCAGCTCTGGGCTGCTCACCAGCCCTCCAGCGGGCAGGGACCTGGGGCTCTTCCCTGTCTTCTTCGGTGACACCGGGCACGGTGCTGCAGGCAGACGTGGGGCCGAGCCTGGAGGACGGGCTCCAAATGCTGAGGTTCCCCCAGCTTGGGCACACGAAGGGATCTTGCTCTTGGCATTCTTGAGCTGCTGCCTTAAAAATATTCCGCTTGCCTGCAACGCCACTTGTTCCCCTTGCAAGTTTTCCCTGCCTGTGCAGCATCCCGGGGGACACGTCCCCCTTTGGTGAGCACCAAAGCAAAATGCCAAAACTCTCGGCTCCCCGGTGGGCTCTGCCATTCGTCCTGCTGGCTGGGGACCAGGCTCAGAGAAACTCTTCATTTGTGATTTCATTCACCTGGGAACATCTGGGCTCCCTGAAAAAAAATCACTGCCCAATGCTCAGAGCAGCTCCAAGGGGCTTTTTGGAAGGGGCAGTGATGCTGCGGGGAGCTGGGGACAACAGGGAGCTTCTTGGGGTGCGACCCCAGTGTCCCGTGCTTCAGGTGGGCTCCAAACCATCCTGACTCCAGAACACCCTCTGGAAGCCTTTGCAGAAGTTTATAGCAGCATGAAGGCTCTTTGTTATTAGTATTATTGATAAAAAGCAAAATTTCTACCCCTTCTGGGTCTGCTCGCTGGGGGCTGCGCTCAAGGTGCAGCAGCACGGAGTGGCTGGCACGTTTTCCATGCACGTGCCATTCTTGCTCGTAATTGGCTTTTTGTCTCTAATCCCACAAGTCGGGTTGACAGGGGAGAACTTTGAAAATTTTAAAATAATTGAAAAAAAAAAAAAAAAAGAATAAAAAGGGCGCAGAATTACAGCCCATTTGGGAGAAGGGGTGGGGGATCTTTCTACCCTTTCTCTTTGTAGTGGGAGGCGCTTGGTAAAACAAAATGTTTTATTTTGACTTGGAGCAATTATTAAGGGAAAACTATTTATTTTTTTTTATAATACAAAAATATTCCCAAGTGAAAAATAGAGGTTTTGTACTCTGAAAAGTCTTTTTTCTTTTTTTTTTTTTTTTCTTTTCCTTCATAAGATGCTCCCTTTCCCTGGGCCCTGCCAGAAATGATGCTTCCCAACAGGAGCAAAATCTGAAAGAAAATTCAGCTTTGGCAACAACGAACCTTCCCTAAATCAGCCCCATCATCTCCTCCAAACCTCGTTTTAGTTACAAGGAAAAAGGCTTGCACGGGCTGGGCCAAAAAGCTGCTATCATCCCATTTCTCTACCCTCGTGCAACACCTCCTGGGGGGAGCAGGGTGCAGGGGACAGCCAGGAGGATCCAGCCCCAAAACTTTGTCAAGGCAGAACCGAAACACGCGTGTTGACTTCACAAAACAGGGACATGTTTTGGGTGACCTCAGTGCCTCTGGAACTGCTCAGGCCCTGTTAATCGGCCGATTTCTGTGTTAACGTGGCGCTGAAGAAAGACCAGGGGTGTTCCCATCCTCGCTCGTGGCACCTGCGCGTCCCTGCGCAATTCACACCGCCGGGCTTTTGGAATAGCTTTCCTACTTTGAAAACAAGGCTAGCGTTAATGCTGAGTGTCACACCTGGAAATTATTTGCATATTTTTCTTGTTCTCTTGATCAAAGAGCTGAACGGGAAGGGTTTTATCGGAGTGGCTCACGCGCGTTCCCTTTTAGTCTCTTCTAGGGATTATGCTTTTTCCTCTGATGCAACCAGACAGATCCTTCGAGTGATACCAAAGGTGAGGAAAGATGCTAGAACAGAAGTGCTGGATGGGTGAGATGTGTTCCCCCGGCCTGCAGCAGTGTGGGCTCAGCAGCAGAGCATGACCACGCCGGTGTTGCCATCCCAAAACCATCCTTCGGCGATGGGCCAAGAGCTGTGCCAGAGCCGGGAGCGAGCAAGAGCTTGGCGCGAGGCTGGGTTTGAAGCCTGTCCGTAATGAGACCTTCAGGAACCCGGTGCCAGGAGTAACGATTCTGATGGGAAGGTGGGAGGAGGAGCAATGGAAACCAAGCAGAAATGCTTTCCTCGCAGCGCTGGCGTCTGCTTCAGCAGCACGGCCCTGGGGAGCGGAGCACAAGTGACGGGAGCCAGCCTCCTGTCCCAGGGAGCCCGGGGTTAAAAGAAAATAGACAACACCGACTGCAGCCAGGAAATAACTCTCTTGGTTTTAATATTTTCAGGGGTTATTCGCAATGTAGGCAAGGGGATTGGATTTCTTTAAAAAAAAAATAAAATAAAATAACGATTGGATGTTATCACATTGGTGTACTTTGAGCCCTGCGAGACATCCTGACATCCACCTCGTGCCCTTCTGCATAACGGCATGCGAGCTGAGCCCCGTGGAGCAAAGCTCTCGCCTCGGTGGGCCTGATCCTGACCCCAGGGAGCAGCAGGGATGACCCGCTGCCACCCCACCGAGCAAGATTCAAACCCACCAAAACTCCCTTTGGCTCTCGGTTTCCGGCTGCCGCTTGCACGCAACCCTGATTTTTCCATTTCCCCTCAGCTCAAAGAAAAGAGGAAAAATAAAAATAAAAATAAAAAAAAAAAAGAAGAAATGAAAATGAAAAAGCCAGCAAACAACCCCGCCAAACAACCCGCACGGGCTGTCGGGTAGATTCAAGGCTTTCATCCTCTATTTGCACGGAAAGGAAGACGTGGAGCCGCTCACTCCCATCACGCGGGGCTGGGGGGGGGGGTCTGTAAAGCATCGCCGGAGCCAGGGCTGGTTTGGGCATGGATTGCATACCTGCTGCCCTCCCTTTGGAGGGCTGAAAAATGTACCACGAGACGAGCAGCCGCCGACCCCGGAGTTCACAGCGGGACCGTGCCCGGACGGGAGCCTCGCGGCTGCAGTCCAGCCCACGCCGCCGCCGCCGGCTCGCGGGAAACCTGAGGTCAGCCGGAGCTTCCGAGCATCTCCGAGACAGTTCCTGGGTGATGGGGGACTTGCAAGCATTGGCTGGGACGGACACCTTTTGTTTGTCATTTATTTCCGAGAGGACAGTGAGGGAGCAAGACAAGACTCCTGGTCAAGGAGCTGCGGTGCAGGATACAGCTCGGATTGGAGAGCAGCAAAGCCAGGGCTCGTACAGCGCAAGAGCATCCGTCCCCATCGTTACGCACGTGCTGCTCCAGGCATGCAGGGGCATTTTGTAGGAGCTGGTGCTTTCTGCCGTCCTCCAAGCATGACAGAAGCTGGGGGCCTGCGGTGCAAAGGGTGCTTTTTAAAATAGGAGGTATAAACTGCAACTGAATTTATTGGAGCACGGGGTCGTTTCACCGGGGGGGGTGGGGTGGGTGGAGGGGTGATGGAGGAGAGGAAAGGATCGAGCTTTGAGAAGCAAACTCAGTTGAGAACAGGCACCTTTTCACTCTTCCAAACACTGAAAATAATAATAATTAAAAAAAAAAAAAAAGAAAAAGAAAAAAGACCAAACGGCCGCCCTCCCGTGTCCCTCCCTCCCCATCCCAAGGCTTGCCTTCACATCATGCTCTTCCTGTAGTGGGCCTGTGAGCTCTGTTTGGGCTTTGAGTCCGACTGCTGCAGTTCGAACTGTTTGTACAGGTCCCTCAGCTCCCGGATCTCCTGCAGCACCCTCTTGGCCTGGCTCCAGGTGGAGGAAGCCTCCCCCAGCAGCCTCTCGGATTCCTGCAGGATCCTCTCAGAGTCCGACTTGGAAGACGAGGAGGAGGAAGAGGTGGTGGTGCTGGTGCTGGTGTTGGAGTCCTTGGCCTTCCTCTTGCCCTCCCCGTAGCCCTTCACCTCCGTCAGCAGTTCCTGAGTTTTTTCCAGTTTCAGTGCAACCAGTTCTTGTATCCGGGACAGCTGCTCCGGCTCCGCGGAGGCAAACTGCGCCTCCAGCCCCCTCCTCAGCACCGCCCGGTGCGCGGAGGAGTCCCGCCGGGACAGGATTTCTTCCATGGAGGCACATTTATTCTTTTCCGAGTGCGAGAGCTTTTTGGGGACCTGCGGGGTGTACATGGTCCCTTTGTCAAAGGAGTCATTGCGCGGCGCGGACCTGTCCCACGAGGTCACCTCCCGCCTCGGGAGGCTCCCAGTCCGGCCCTTCTCCGGCGCTTTGACGTTCTCTGAATCCGAGCGGCGCCGGCCGGCGGCGAGATGTGCCACCGACTTGTCCAGGTCCACCCGAAAACTCTCTTCGCAGGTGCCGTGGTCCTCCGGGGAGGCGTCCTCCTCCTGGATCAGGTCGAGGGTCAGCATGCCGTCAGAGGTTGAGGTAGATGCCTGGGGGGGCAGAGAGGTGTGGGTTAGGCTCGTGTTATCTGGAGAGGCACCGAAACCTCAGGCGTGCGTCCCCTGGGTGTGCCATGATGGAGCAGGGACAACAGCGAGCGTGGGCGAGCGGCAGAGCCCCCGCGTGTGCCGGGTCCCTGCTCCTAGCCAGGGCACGGGGTGGACAAACAGTGGGATGTGCCAACGTGGGGACACGGCCCCCAGCCCCAGGGACGCCCCCCAGCAGGACCCCAAAGGAGCATTTCGGTTCCAGCCCTGGTGACACGGGTGTTGGTGACTCCGCCAGACCTACACAACGCGATGGAGAGCGCTGCAGGACCGGAGGGCTGCTCCTGGCACCCAAGGGGAGCCCCGAGGCTCGTGGCAAGTCACAGCTCGAGCCAGAGCTCAAGCACCCGCTTATAAATGAAATAGCCACAGGGAATTTTACCTAGCCGGCCTGGGGGTTGCCGTACGTACCACAGCCATCAAATGTCCCCGTGTCGGGGGGCGTCGGGAGTGCTGGATTTTTGCTCTGTCGCGCGTCGGGTGGGCGAGGTAGCTGTCCTCTTCGACAGTGACCTACAGGGGTGGCAAAGCCCGGTGAGCACCCGGGTGCTCGGGAAACCCAACGCTTCCGACGAGGGGTCAGGTTTGTTGGGGTCCCCACATCCATCCCCTCTGTGCCTGGAGTCATTCCTGGCAATTCCCAGCTGCATTTACTTGTAGAGATTTCCGTAGCGGTGATCGATCGCCTCTCCTCACAGCCAGCCATCCCACTGCCTTGCCATCCCGATCCCTGCTCCGAAGCTTTTCCTGTGCTATGCCCTAAGTTCCCCTTCTCTACAGGGGTTTGTGTCACCGTCAGCGCAGCCCTGAGTGTGGATGGGAGAGGCTGGGGGCTAAAATCATTGGCACGGAGCATTAAAATGCGAGACGGGGCTGAAACGCGGCGAGGGGCACGGCCCCGGCACCGGAGGGCTCGGCAGGATGGCGAGGGGCCGAGGTGGGGTGGCAGATGGTGCCCGTGGGCTGCTCTCAGCAGGGGACCGTGTTGGTTTTCAGCTAATTCCTTAATTCAGTGCCACTGCTTAAAGCTCCTTTGCAAACCCAAACGCACAGCGAGGACAGGAAGGAAGCTCTGGGAAGCCCTGAAAAGCTCTGGAAAGCCCTAGGAAGCCCTCCCCTCCACAATCCCAATCCCTGTGCAAGGCTTGAGGGCTCGCACGGGAATTCTGAGGCTAGGTGGGGTCAAACCACCGGCAGCTCCAGCAGAGCCCACCCTACAGGCAGCCAAAAAGCATCGCCCGAAATATTAAAGCTGAGGCGTCGGCGTCCCGCTCACCTCATCCAAGATGCGGTTCTTAGCACGAGTGATGGCGGAGTTGAGGGCGTTAATCCAGGACTCCTTCTCTTCCGGACTCACAGCCAGGAAGATGAGATTTGGAGCCTAGAAAAGAAGGGACTCGGGTCAGAGCCTAAAGCCCTCCAGGGATGCTCACTTCTGGCCTCTGCAGCGTTTTGTTCAATTGTCCCATTGCTCATGTCGCTTGGGGACGGCGCGGCCGCTTCCCATTTTCCCCCTTCTCCTCCCCGTCTGCCTTGCAGGGTGTTACCCAACTCCTCCCAAAGCCAGGGACGGCTCAGGACGGAGGCTGCCTCCATCTGCAGAGGAGCTGAGACCTCCGGGGTCCTGCTCCCAGGCAGCCGTGCCCCCATCCTGGCACTTTTTAGCTTTTTAGGCAGCACTCATGGGACAAATCCCCCTGCGGCTCTGATGCTCCCCTTGGCCACCTTCTCTGTGCGACCCCGCAGCAGAGCCCCCACTCCTCCCCACAGCTCTCCCAGTGCCACCAGCCCCGCGGTGCAGATCTGTGGGTTTTTAACCTCATTTTGTTCTCCTGCAGAGCTCAGGCTGCTTGGCATCACCCCCAAAACTGCATCGAGCCCCCCAGAGCTCACGGCTTTCCGGGGCTGACCGCGTGCTTGCGTACCGTGTTTCCAGGCTGCCTGGAGTGGGCGAGGGTAAATTTGCTGTGGTTCTTTTTGCTTCTGCTTTTGGACTTCCTGAGCTCTTCACATTTCTCATAATCGCTCAGGTCAAACATTTCCTGCACGTTTTTTTCATCTTTTACCTGCAAAACAAAACAGAAACGGCCGCCGGGCGGGTGTCAGCTGGAGCAGGTGCCGACGGACGGGGGGTGCCCGACCTGGGGTGAGCGTCGCCCACCCAGGGCACGAGTGCAGCACTGCTAGCTGGTGCTACGCTCTGTTTTGGGGGAAAAACAGAGCTTTTCAGCATGGTATCATTAACTCGAGTCGGGAGACGTATTTAGAAGGATGACTTGAAAATCAGTCTCCTGGGTTAGCTCCTGCTTTGCTCCAGGATTCCTCCGGGAACCCCAAGCACGTCGCGGTCACTGCGCCACCCCAAAAGTCCCCGCGGGGTGGGCAGGCTCTGCCCGGTGCTTGCGGACCCCCCAACCGAGCAGGATCGGTGCCAGCAGCGTGGAGAGGACCCTGCCTGCGGGAGGAGGTGGCTACGAGGGGCGATCACGTTGGTGCTCGCTGCTTTTCCCGAGACAGCACCGCACCAGCCGGAGGGATGAAGCTTAGCGCTTCCTATTTTTAACCCGGTGGCATTAGCGCAGCCTGACAGCTGATTCGGGGGGCGGGTGAAGCACACCCAGCCCCGGCCCACGGCCACCAGGAGCGTGCTGCTCCCCGACGAGGGGCTCAGGGCTCATCGAGGCACCGCCGGGGGCTCGGCCTGGGGTCCCGTGGGACATCCGAGGGGGAAGCGAGCGCCGGGGCCGAGGCTCGAGGCCGCAAGCATTTCTCAGTTCTCGTTGTGAAGCCACCAGCCGGCCACCTCGCAGCTGCTGCAAGATGTCTCTGCTTCCACATCCATTCCCCTAGCAGCCGTGGGGTGCAGCCTTCCCTTCCGCTGCTGTCCTTAGCAAAAGTCGGACCCCCAAGCTTGGCCCCAGGCTCTAGGGCGCAGCCCCAAAAGCGCCTGATTTCTGCTCAAAGCATCCTCCGCTGCCTACAGGCTGTCGTGACCAGATAGGGAAATCTCTGGCACGTCGTGCCCGCTCGTATTCCCTCCCCGTGCGTTTCTAATCCTGAATCCACCTCTTTCCAAGAATCTTGGCTGAACTCAGCCCGAGCCGTCTGCAGCAGGAGGAGCTGATCCCCCCGAGCCCCGGCTGCGGCAGAAGTCCTTGCTCCAGATGTTTGCTCATGTAGGTCACTGGGACTTCCCCAGCCCTCCCCTCGCGTCTCAGACACCCAGAGCCTGCGCGGTGGAGGCAGGCGAGCCAGACACCTTCCCTCCAGGAGCCCAAACCCTTGCCTCTAGCCTGCCTCACCCCTAGGACCACCTACAGGGGTCTGCAGAGCATTCAGGCTTGTAGGTGGTGGGGACAAACACCCTTCAGGTGCCACCAGACCGGGGCTGACATGTGCCGGGGCTGTGGCACCGCGCTCGTCCCCAGTGCCCTGCGTGTGCACAGACCTGTGACAAACCCTAAAGGGCTGAGCCCCATCCATGAGCACTAAAGGGATGGCTTTGGGGTCCAGAACTTTAGTTTTGGGCCAGGTGGGCACGTTCAGCCCCCTGCGGGGGTTTTTGGCTCTGTGCAAGTGAAAAAAATCCTTTGGGTCCATGCTGGCTCTGCGCTGACCGAGCCAAGGCGCTTCTCCGCGTGCTGTGCGTGATGTTCCCCTGCTGCTGCTGCTGCAAATATCGCAGCAATCCCACGGCAAACTGGGCAGAATCTGAGCTGCGAGGGGGCTCTCCTCGTTTCCACCAGCAGGGCTTTGGGCTTGGTGCAGCCGTGCAGCACGTGGGGCTTTGGGGGACGTTTTGGAGGAAGGAGCCGTGGGCTGGAAGGAGCCGCCGGTGCCCGTCCCTGGCAGCAGGGATGTGGGGCGATTTCTCCTTCATCCTGTGGGGTTTGTAGGGGTTGGAGGAGGCGGCAGAGCAGCGCTGGGCTCTGCTCTTGTCGGGGTGACCCAGCACCGTGTGGTCCTGCAGCCGGAGCATCGCTGTGGCTGTCCCCTGGGCTCCTTCGTTTTCCTCTCCTCTGCTGAGTGCAGGTCGAGTGCAGGTGTTTGAAGGAGGGGTGATTTCCAGTCTCGGATGCCGAATTCGAAACTCTTAGAGGAAAGGTTTGAGCTCTGGGAAGGGCTGAGCATCTCCTGCCCACAGCTCCCATCCCTGTTTGTGCCTGGCTCTCCGGGCTGTAGGGGTGGTGGCTCCCCAGGGCCCACCAGCCCTCCTGCGGGGTGTCGGGCCCTATCCTGCCCACCACCCAGCTTTTCACCCTGCAGGAAAACCTTTGGGGCTCCTGCAGCTTCCACGGGGCTGCCTTGAGGTCTTTCCCACCAGAGTTTTGAGGCTGAGACCAACCAGGGAGCGCTTGGCTCAGGGTGCTGGGTGGGTCTGGGTGGGTTTGGGTCCTTTCTCCCCCATGGGTGTGATGTGGGGCAAGCAGACGGGTCTCAAACCTCCCCGACGGGCAGCTCCTGCCCTCTGCTCTGCAGCAAGAGGTTCCCCTCGTGATCCTTTGGTGGGATTCACCCGAACAGCTCCCCGCTGCGCCGCGGCAGGCTCGGCGCAAATACAGAAGGCTGCAGAAAATCACAAGGCACCGAGCAGAACGTATCCACCAGATATTCATGAGGGGCTCGGGGCATAGCAAGAAACCTGCCAAGCCCAGCAGCCCAACGCTGGCAGCCCGGGGGCTGGCACCGGCCAGCCTGCACTCCCCGAGCGGAGACGAAAGTTTCACTTCAGCTCTGCCACCCAGCAGAGGGACCGAAATTTCTGCACAGTTCAGCTGAAATCAGGCTATCGCTCGGCTGCCGCCTGCTCCATCCCTTGCTCCCCCATCATCAGCCTGCGAGAAATTCGGCTCTCGGAGCACCCTGCACCCATGGCCCTGCTCCCCGTGCCGTGCCACCCCAACCCACAGCCACCCCGGCACGGGACTGGGAGCGTTGGTGCCACCTGTGCCATCGTGCGGGACGGGGCCACCGAGACCTTGTGCCAAAAGTGTCCGAAGTGCAAAGTGTGGAACCGAGCTTGGCCGAGCATGAGGAGGAGGAAGGTGGGGAGGGAGGAAGGAAGCTTTCAAGGTGCAAGAGGCGAGGAGGGAAGGGGCAGCAGGTCCCAGCTGGCCGAAAGCCGAAGCCTCCCTGTGGGCACAAGCGGCACCGGCACGGGAGCAGCACCGGGGCAGCACCGGCGCTTCGCAGCCGTGGTGTGCACAGGGAACATGCACAGGAACACCAGGCACTGCTCTGCACACACACAAACGCCCTTGCACACCCACGTGTGTGCACAAATCCCTGCCAGGCGCCGGGCGTTTGGTGGTGCCGTAGCGAGCGGGGAGCGAGAGCAGCCGACTTTTCAAGTGCTCTCGTGCTAATTGAGTCGCCGCCGTTGGTAGCAAACAAGAAAAGGCTGAAGGAAGCCCCGAGAAGCATTTCCTCATTAACATCTCATCATCGCGGGGCCGTTTCATGCTGTCTGGACAGCCCTGGGCTTCCTGGCAGGAAGTGGCAGGAGCCCAGCTGTGTCTGTGGCGGTCTGGCTGCAATTCCCAAGCGCGGAGCAGTAACAAAGCCGCGCTACAAACAGGAGAACAATTACCAGAAATTTGGGGGGCTGGGGGGGGAGGCGAAGGGAGCCGGTGTGGAGGGGGAAGAACGCAGAAATAGTTTGAAGGAGGTTTTGCTTCGCAGAGAGCCGCTCGCTTCAGCACATCTTGCCGCGCATGTTGCTGCCCTGAATGGTGTTTTTTTGTTTGTTTTTTTTTTTTGGCTGATGACCAAATGCTAAATAATGAAGGGATTTTTTGCCTAAGTTCACCGAGTTCGGCTGGCGGAGCCGAGCGCAGGCTCCCGGCCCTGACCGCGGGCTGCAAACCCCAGCTCCCATTTCGGTGCGTGCTTGGAAGGGCGAAAGGCCGGGGCTGGGAGGGCAGGTTCACAGCCTCCAGCTGATGCCCGAATGCGAGAGCACAGCTCAGAGCCCTGCCCGCCTTTTCCAGGTGTATCAGCTGGTTAATAAAGCTCGGTTCCTCTCCTTCCAGACCTGGTTTCCACCAGAGACAAAGCCCAGGCTTTTATCAGCCGTTCCCAGCACCTCCTAACCAAAATTAATAAACCACAGCCAGCCGCCAAGCACGGGTCCCAGGCAGGCCCCTGGAAAGGCACAGGGATTCCCAGCAGGTTCCCATGAACAGAGCTGAGGGCAGCATTTGACCCCCTTCTGCCTGTACCACGAGCAACGCGCCCGCTGGTCCACAGCAGCTTCTGAGCTTAAGAGGAGCTGACAAGAAACACCGAGGTTAATGCGGGAGTTAGCTCCTGCGCTCCAGCCACCAGATCCACCTTGCCCCGGTGGCTTTGATGGAGCAAAAATAATTTAGAGCAGAGGGCTTTGATCTTTTGCTGAAGCAGGCGATGGAGCTTCCTCGCTGAGTTTCCAGCTGCCTAGGGGCCGTTCCCACCAGAGCTTTCTGCCTGTGTCTCCTCAGGGTTCCCACTGGGTGATTCCCTCCTTGGTTGTGGCCGGAGCCCCCCCAGCAGCGATTCCCAAGCACAGAGGCTGCCTCCGGAGCGGAGCCTCCCGCACCGCTCACCAGCACAACCCAGCAGTGGCTCCATTTTCTCCACTGGGCATAATCTGGCGTGTGAAAAGCCCAAAGAGGCTCCATCCTGTTCCACTTAAGTCCCAATTTGTTAAGCCACTGGCAGGAGCCTCAGGCACCTGCTGCCAGGGAAGGGGGCGCGGAGGGAGCCTGAGCACCGAGGGATGCGTGGCTCTGCGGAGGGGGCAGTGCAGGCACCACGGCAGGTCCCAGAGCGGGTTGGTGTGCGGAGGCCTGGCTCTGCTGAAGGTTTTGGGGTTAAAAGTCCCGGCTGCATGGAGCAGGAAGTCTTGGAAATGAAGAGCAGTGGGCAGCCACCGCAGGCGTGTCCATGCGCACACCAGACATATCCATGCACAAACCTGACGTATCCACGCACACACACAGTATCTGTGCACACACACACACCTGACACATCCATGCACGCACACACCGGACACCTCCCCGTACACACACACACATCCATGTGCAAACCTGAGACGTCCACGCACACACACCCCAAACCAGCACCACATGCCAGCAGCCGGAGCCACCTCGGACCCTTAGATCCCCGGAGCAGGGACACGGGTGGGTTTTTCATTCCCACAGGCACACACTTGGGTGCACGTGCACGCAGCCAGATGTTACCTCTGCAACCACATCGCTACACCACCGCGGATTCTTCCATATAAAGACATAGGCAGTCACTGCTGCGCGTTATTTATGGCCTTTCACACACATACCCGCATGCACACAGCTACAGCACTGCTTCAGCTGCACACACGCTAGGTTTTTTTCTCCGTGAAGAAATTAATGCACTCGCCCTGAAGCAACCTCAGGTGCACCCCGTGGCCACGCAGGCACCCCGTGCCCGCCGCGACGTGGAGCTCAGGGCCGTTAATGAGACGCGGATGGGAGGGACGGATGGACAGACAGACAGCTTCTTCCTGCACATGTTCCCTGGTGGTGATTCCCGTATGAGTGCAGCCTCGCTTGCCCAGGCTTCCCTGCTGCTCAGCCAAGCAGAGCCTTTTGCTCATGCTTTATTCTCTGCCGTTCAAAGACTCGGGGCACTGGCGAGCGACAACGCCACCCACCCCGGCACAGCCTGTGGCAGCGCAGCTGGGCCTTCGGGGTGGCCGGGGCTCTGGAAAATGCTCTCATCTTCCCAGGCACGACCCCGTGTGCTCCCCATCCCGGGGAGGGCCCTTTGGACTCGCTGGTGGGGACTCCTCTCCCCTTTAAGCACAAGCTCCATGTGGCCAGCTCATAACCAGGCTTCCTTCTGCCCAAACATCTGCCTCCACGCCACCTCGGAGCAGGGCCCTGGCACAGCAAAACGTTCCCCCAAGCCGGTGCAGCAGCATGCTGTGGGTGAATCTTTCCCCCTCCTGCTCATCGCTGTGTCCAGCAGGTCCCAAGCTCGGACCCCTGGCCCCAGAGGTTACGAGAGCTGCTTGGGGGGAGCCACGCGAGGTGACTGGGCCTGCTGCTGAAAACACGTCCTATCCAGCCCGTGTTACTTCTGGAGATGTGCAGGACTGAAGGATTCCTGGCCACAACTCCTGCCTCCCGAACCTGTCTCTCCGCCCAACTTTTCCCAAACCTACACACTCGGTTTGGGTGCCTCCAGTCGCTGCTCCTTCCCTTGTTTGGGCCCTTTGCCCTGCAGCGTTTATCCCCACCTGCGCTTTGCCGTGCCCCGTGACTCAATTTGCCTCTAAATCAAATTATGCATCATGCTCAGGACCCCGTTATCTCTCCAGATCCTAAATTGGTCCTAAATTGATCAGGCTGGGCCAGGCGGCGTGCCTCGGAGCAGCCCCCAGCCCTGAACAACAGCCAGACACCAGAGGCAGGGACCCACCAGGCCCTGACCCAAATGGGGTGTTTTCACCCCAATTTCCCCACCCTCTCATCCCTCACAGTGAGTTTTTAAGGAGGGCTCAGAGGGAGGAGAGCTCTTGCCTGGGGGGTCCCTTCCTGATAAATTGATCGAGACAAAACTAAGGGGGGGCAGCTGTGCGAGGACAGCCAGGGCCCAGCTGCGAGTCACATCCCATTAAATCTCACGTAAACCCCACAGCAAGCCCCAGGCCCCAGCCTGGAGCAGGGGCACGCTTCCAGCTGCTGGTGAACCCCTTGAATTTCCCCATTCTTGGGGACAGCAAGCATGAGGACATGGAGAGGTCTTGTAAGGGGGGGTCCGGTCCCAGCCCCTGGGGGCTGTGGGGGGCTTGGGGCTCGCGGCGCTTTTCATGTGCAAAGGGAAGAAGGGGGGGAAGGGAGAGGAAAACGAAACCGAGCCTACCTCCTTCTCCGAGATGTAAAGCTGATCTCCCTTCAAAACCACATAACGGTTCTTCCAGATTTCCCTAAAAATGCCTTTCCCGCAAAATTTCCGCACCCAGCCGACCTTCTCGGGCTGCGCAGACTGCTGGTTTCCATCCTGGTGGCCCTAACACAAAGGGAGAGGGAAGGAAACAGGGAGGAAAAACGGGGTTAATTCGTGCTTTCCCGATCCACTTCTCCCCCTCCCTCCTCGCCCAACTTTGCTCCCCGGCCCCTGGCCCCCCACCGCCTCTTGGCCCCATCCCCTCCGTGTGGATTTTCCGGGGCAGCGACAGCGCCGGGGGGCGACGCGAGCCCCACGGGCAGGGTTTCACCCCTGCATTATATAAGAAAGGCGCCTGGGTTGCATTTGCCTCCCCCAACGTGCATCTGCTGCCGGAAAGAGGAACGAGGAGATTTGCAACTAATTATTTTTATTTTTATTTTTATTTTTACTGCAGTGGAAATCGCGTTTTTTGAGCCTTTTATCAACATTTAGTCCCAGAGGCGAAATCCATGCTCGGGTTTCTGCTCGAGATTTCTGCCCAGGGGCAGATAAGATCTGTGGGCACGGCAGGCACACGCAGGCGGCACCGAGCAAAGCGACAGATAGATGGTGTCTGGATTTTATCGTTTCCTTGCGAGCAGAAATGAAAACTGCCTGCCCACATCGCTCTGCCCTGAGCGGCGAATTGCATCTCCGGGCAAATCCGAGAGGAAGGAGAGGCGCTGGGCAGCAGAGGAGAGGGAGACGGCGCTGGGTTTGGTTTTGTTTTGATCCGGTTGGGCTTGCTTTTTTTTTTTTTTTTTCTTCTCGCAAAGCGAGGGGCTGTGGTGGGGAGAGGCGGCAGGAGGCGACGAGCTCCCCCTCCCCAAACCATCCGGGAGCCTCCCCCACCCCACCGTGCCCCGGAGCAGAAGCGATCCGAACTCACCCTTTTGGCAGAATTGGTTTTTTTCATCATTCCTCGGTGCGCCGAGCCGGAGGGAGATGGGGAGGGGGTGGGGGGGGGGGTCGGAGAGAGGGGCTCCCGGCGGCCTCCTCTTGGGGAGAGCGAGGCTGGGAAATACACAGGGCACCTCCGCTCCCTCCCGCTCCGTCCTCGCCCTCTGTAGATTACAGACGCTCTCCAGTTACATGAGGACCAGCCCGCCTCTGTAACACATCCTTAGCCGCACAGACACCGCGTCCCCCCCCGGCAGCCAGCTCCACCACCACCATCACTGAGCTCTCGTGGGCTTGCACTGGGCTGGCCTGGGCTCCCGAGCTCCATCTATAGCCGTGCGCGTGTGACGTCTGGGGTTCACAATAAAGGGCGAATCGCAGCCCACGAGGGTTTTCTTCTTTGTTTCTGACTCGCTGCTGATGGGCGGGGGGCACCCCGGCAGACGGGTGCCCGGCCGAGGTCGCGGCAAAACTTCCCGGGATGTGGCAAAGCGGCCAGGAGGCACGGGCAGGGGGCTCTGCCCCGACAGCGGCCGAGATTTCGGATGTGTAACCACGGTTTGGGAAAAGAGCCAGCCCCTGGGGGGCTCGGAGAAGGGCCCACTGCCTGGCACCGATACCTGCAGGCAGGGACCTACATGGTGAGATGTGGGGCACGGCCTCCCAGATCTAAGGAAATGCTTGGCTTTAAAAAAAAAAAAAAAAAAAAAAAAAAAAAAGCCCCTTTTTCTGCTTATTTGTTCTTCCCTGTTTTATTTCAGCAGGTGTTGCGAGTTGAGAACTCCCAGTGGGGGATCACAGACAGGGTTAGAGAGAGGCACATAAAAAAGAACAAAAAAGAGAAAGGGAGAAACGGTTCTGTTCAGAACGAGGCAGATAAGGAGAAAGAGATAGATCGATCAATTACTGATCCATTGATCAATCGCTGATCCATTGATCAATTGCCGATCAATCGATCCGCTGGTTGCTTCACGGTGAAAATTTTCCATCCGAGCCGTCAGTCTGGCACACGCCCACACTTCGCCGATTGCAGACTGGATTTTAACCTGAGTGCGCTGGAATTAATGCGTGGAGAATACTGATGGTGTACTCGAGAGGGGCCGCTTGGGGCTTTTAAGGTGTCGGATGGTGAGCCCGAATAGCGGAGTGTTTTGGGGGCTTGTGAGCAAGGAGCCTGCTCTCCACCCAAAAGGTGACCACCTACGGCCCCCGGTGCCTGGGGGGGAGGCTCTGTCCACTGGGAGAGCTTCATCATGCCCTTGAAATCAAGCGCCGTGCTGGGGGGCTGCTTCCTTCCAGTGCCCTCCCTCGGGATGCTCAGCACAGCCTGGTGTTGGTGGCTGTGGATTTATGGATATATGGATATATGAGTGGGTTTTTGAACCAATGCGCAGCGCCGGGTGCACCCGGGTGCCTTCCTACCCCTCTGAGCCCAACTACCTCTTGTTAATTAGAGGGTCCCAACGATTCCCAACCCACTCCCCCATCGATCAAAGCAGTGGAAAAGGGGCTTTGACAAAACATGGAAGGCGTCGGGCAGTGCAAACGGCCACGTCTCATCGCCCACCCGGCACAACCGGACTCTGACGCGGTGCCGATGGCCGTCCCCGTGCTGGGAAGTCACCGAGCGTCCGCCCATGGCCAAGCACCAGCACGCTCGGCCCAAGGAGGAGGAATTGAGCTGGAGCTGAAATCCTCGGGCTGCTTCGGAAGAGCCGAGGGGCGTAGCTGGCTGCAGCAGCCCTGTGGCAGTGACTCACGGTGGGAGAGGATGCGACCGCTGATTCAGGGCTGGAAACACCAGCGGCTTGCACGGAAGGAAGGGAGATAGGAGGGAGTCCAGCTCACGTTTCCGTGCCTGAAATGGGCAGCCCCGCTGCTGGCAGCGACCCAGACAGTGCTGATGCGGGGTTCGGAGGGCTGGGGATGGGGTGTTTGTGGCCTCCCTGAGCCACCTCTGAGCCAGGGTGGCACATGGAAAGAGGGTGATTCTGCTTGTCCCCGTGTCCCCATCCCCGTCCCCATCCTGCCTGCAGCGAGCCTGGGCTGTCCTGCGATGCGCGCTCACAGCACGGATGGCCTCGTGCCCAGACACGCAGGCAACCAGCCCCCAGTGAAATCCCCGCATCTCACACACCGGAACAGCTAATGGAAGAATTTAGTCCTTTATTAGCTGCTAATGAACTCGACCCATAGTTTAACAGCCTCTGTGTAGACTGGATGCTGGG
The DNA here is from genome assembly GCF_965140915.1 of Aythya marila. Classification (NCBI taxonomy): domain Eukaryota; kingdom Metazoa; phylum Chordata; class Aves; order Anseriformes; family Anatidae; genus Aythya; species Aythya marila. The sequence continues at coordinate 2,131,202 of NC_139070.1, forward strand.
ACCGTTTGTTTTCCCAGCTTGGCTTTCCAGTAGCGACGTATTTTATTATTTTTTTTTTGTGGTGGAGGCAGGATATAGCAAAAGCACCCGATAAACGTCGATGCAGGAAAAAGCAGCGTTTGGCCCCAAGCTGGAGCGGCCCCTTGGGTGCGAGCAGGCCAGGCAGGAGCAGAAGGGTTCAGATCTCCTGTTAAAAACCGACGATGACCACTTCTGTAGCACCTGGGTGCTCCAAAGGGTCCGTGCAGTGATCAGGGTCCCGCTGTGGGTGCTGGGTGCTGGGATCCTGCACCGCGTCTCTCCAGCACCCCCAATTCCTCGCTGCTCCAAAAACTGACCCCAAACCCTCACTTTTTGCTTTCTTTTGCATGAGATGAGGCCGTGGCCCGAGAAACAGCTCCGCAGCGGCTCGCGGCGCTGCCCTGCAGCTTTGGGTTTGGTGGCACGGGGCACAAAAACCCCGCTGCGTTCTGCTGGACCTGGAAGGGCAGCTGAAATTAAAACCTTTCCGCCCTCGTGGCTACGTCCTTCTTGCTGTCCTCAGTCACCCTCTTCGCTCCTCTCAGCCCTGATGTTGCAGCTTTCCCCCCCGACGATGTGTTGATTCATAACAAACAGCTACCAAAATATCCTCTTGCTGCAAAAGCAGAACAACAAACACCCTCGGTTTATTTATGCACTTTAACACCCCCACCTCACGCCCCCCCCTGCATCATTTTGCCTCTGGATATCAAGTGTGAAACTGCTGCTCAGGAAGACGAAGAGAGTTTAATTAGGGCACGCGTTTTTCCTCGTTTCTGAGGACAATTACAGCAGTGCTTTTTGGACGGGGTCAGCTCAGGGGGGATGTCAGATTTTGCAGGGTTTGGGGCTCAGGGTGGCAGCGAGGTGGCTCCCGCAGGGGGCTCCTGGCTCAGCCCACCCCCAGCAGGAGGGTGGGCAAAGCTGGAGACCCCCGGCATGGACAGCACCAGGGCTTGGGCTGGATGAGAGCGAGACATTTGGGGACCTGGGGGCGAGGCAGGTCTGCACCCAGCCCCTCCAGCCCGTGGAAGGGCCAGGAGCATCCCAAAAACCTGCAGAGATGCATCCCGGAGCGATGCCCAGCAGCATTTCCAGCACCTTTCTTCCCAACCTCACCTCACCTCCGGATCGAGCCGGCGCGGGTGGGAAACTTCAGCCTGACGATCCCAGGGTGGTTGGGGGCTGGAGGGAGCAGTGGGATGGGAAACGGGGACCTGGGGGGGCTGGAAACCACTCGCTGATGGCCAGGGATTTCGGAGCCGGCTTCAATTCCCTCGGTGCAGCCGGGTCCCGACACCCATGGGTGCCACCGCTCAGGGTCAGAGACGCTGGGTGCAGGGGCAGACCCCAGCAGAGCCCAGCACCAAGCAGATAAAGAACCATGCATGGAGCAAAATGCTTCACTCCCGAGGTGCTGAAAGTCCTTCTGTTACAAAGAAAGGCTGAGTTGGGAAGAAAAGGGAACTTAATTTTATTCCGGGGGGGCCCAAACTAGTTTGACGTTTGCCAAATGAAGTTTCTCCACAGTTTTGATTCTGGAAAAAAAACACAACACCCTCCTGACAGTTCAGCCGAACGCGTGAGCAAAGCGGTTCAATGCCACATTTGCATTTTGTGCTGGAAAAAAAAAAAAAAAAAAGGGGGCAGCAAAAATTTCACCCGGGCTCAGCATCCTGAGGAGGCATCGCCTCCCTTTCTCCCCAAACCACGGCTTTGCCCTTCGCCTTCCAGCACCTGGGGATGGAGAAGCTCAAGGGGCGTCCTCCCAGCTCCTTCTGGTCCCTGCTCCTTGGGCAGATGCTGGCTGCGGTTCCAGGGCTCTTCCCTTTAGCCCGGAGCCTGCAGGAGCCGTGGCGAGGAGCGGGGCTTTGAATGGCCGAGGCTCCCCCACGTCGCCCCCGCCAGCGCGGAACAATGCGAGCCGAGCCACAGAAAGCCCAGAGCCTCCCACCTCCTACCCAGGGCCCTGCTGGTTCCTTTTCAGCTCGGCGGTTTCTCCATGAGAAAATGCCCTGGGAAAGCGAGTCTTCGGGGCGGGGGGGCTTTTGTTCGTGATGCCCTAGACCCGAGCCGCAGCTTTTCCTTCCCAAGACGTCAGAGGAAGGCCCCTGGGAGCTGCTTCTCCCCCCCATCCGGCGTTGTATGGCCACCAGGAGGCAAATGAATAACCCCACAAAACGATCTCGGGCATCTGTCGGCACGGCAGAAAGCCCCGAAAGAGACGGGGGCAAAGCCCAGGGGCTAAGAACCGAGGTGGGGTCGTTGTCACTCCAGTGCTGACCCCCAAAGAGACCCAGGGAGGACGGGCAGCCCGGGGATGGGTGGTTTGGGATGGATGGGGTGCGTGGCTCCAGCAGGTGCCATAAGGATGTAGGAACACCACTGTGGGGTCCCCGGTTCATAGCGTGCAGCCTGGGGCAGGGGCAGGAGAAAAACCCCCTCCCCAGCTGCTGCCTGCTCATTTTGTACAGAATTTGTGAGCTCGGTGGGGCAGAAAACTGTGGATGGCCGAGGGGAACGCCAAACCCTAGCGCTTCTCCGCGATGTGAGCCTCTGGTTTGCAAAGCCCCAAGGGTTTTGTGTCGGGTTTGGGCCAAACCTGCGCTCGCCAGGAAGCCAAAACCGGGGAGATGGTGAAGGGAAAGGCTCAGGAGCAGGATTGACTTGGGAGATGCCAGTGGAGTCCCAGCCACCGCGGTACCAGGAGCAAAACTTCCACGGCTGGTGGGAGACGGAGCTGCCCGACGGGAACATCGGAGCCCGCTGGCTAAATAACAGCCAGGTCTGGGCACCCGGCTCCTGTCCCCTGCCTCCAACAGCCCCAGCTTCGAGGACTGCAGTGCTGTGGGGTGTGAATCCTACAGGGAGAGCAGCAAAACGTGTCAGCTTCCGAGAGGCACGGATGCAGGAGATGGGCTGGAAGCTCTGCCAGCACCTGGCCCGTCGCAAACAAAGCCCCATGGCCCCGAGCGAGGAAGGAAGCGGTCCCTAAGGGTGTGTGTGGGAACCCTGCCCCGTGCCCTGACCCCGTTGCTGTCACACCACAGCCCTGGTGAGGCTCCCGCACGGAGCATCAAGCCTTCAGCACCACGGGGTTGGTTTTGGGTGGATGGGTGCCCGAGCTCGGAGCGATGACCTTGCTTCAGGGAATGAAGCCAGAGAAATGAGTGCGAGTTCAAGCATTTTCCGTCCGTGGCAGCTCTGCAGAGCTCGCAGGGAACGGGAGGTTCAGTCCTGTCCGCTTACGGGAAGGCAGGAGATAAGGGAGAGCCCAGCTCCTTGGCAGCAGACGCTCGCAGGAGCCAGGCATCCAGGCTGCTGACGTCTGTTCTGCCTCTTAACCTGTGCTGCTCTCGCAGTTCCCGGACCTAAAATAAAAGGAAATTTGGAAAGAACAAAAAAAAAAAAACAACCAACAAATCCTCCTTGCCTCTCCTGGCTGCACCCCAGGAGCCTCTGCTGGTCCAGATCCGCACTCGTGATGACAGCACCTCTGCTCCCAGCACTGCTCCAGAAGTGCAATGCTCTGCTTCTCTTCAAACCCACCTTGTTTTTGTACTGCTAGAGTCACTTTTATGAGGGAATCACAACGCTCACAACACGGGAGCAAGAAAAGGGGCAGGTTTGTGCTGGTTTAAGGTAACCAGAAGTGAGCAGAGAGCACTGAGGACGTCGTTCTGCCCCCGTGGCACTCGGAGAAACATCGAGAACCATTCACCAGATGAGAGGTTTGGTAAAACGGATCGTTTAATAGGACTCAAAATATACAGACAACTGAGCAGAGCAAAGGTCCTGCAGTGCCCATCACCTTCCAGAGATGCACTGGCCAGCGCCGTGCAGGGCCTCCGGGCTGCTGCAGGGACTTCTCCTGCGGGCCACAACTTGGAGAGGTCCCGAGAGCTGCGGCAGTGGGAGGGCAGCGAGGGGGCTGCAGCTTGGGGCACGCCCCGGTGCGTCACCTCGGATGCCAACGGCAGCATTCGGCAGGGTTCGGGACGGGAATTCCTCCAGGATTCATCGTCTGCTGCTTGGCCTCGGCGGCGCCTGGGAGCTCTCGGTGCTTCGGCCACGGAACCCTGCAGCCGTAACCTCCTCCAGGAAGCTGCCAAGAGAAGTTCAGGTGAGCGGAGGCAACGTTTCGCTCCCGGAGAGCACGGAGAGCAAAGCGCAAAGGAACAGGATGGCAGCACCCTGCCCTGGGCACCCAAAGGTGGAGCAGCCCAGCACAGGTCACCAGGCCAGCACTGGCCCTGGGGGGACCCTGAAAGGCTCGGGGAGGTTTTCCCCAAGGCCAGGGCCAACGAGGCTCCCAGGAGGGCTCCCAGGAGGGCTCCCAGGAGGGATCCGCGTGGGCTCAGCCCGGCCCCGCTCACCTCTGGTAACAAAGCCAGGAAGGCCGGGCTCGGCTTTCTGCCAGCTCTCAGCCTTCCTGCGGGGTGATAAGGCAGGAAGGGGCAGGGTGGAAGCCTCCTGCTGAGGCATCTTTGGCATTTTGCAGCCAGGGCCCTCCGGAAAGCAGCCCCCGGAGCAGGCTGGGTCACGCTGCGTGCATCATCACCGGGCTCAGCCCCGCAGCAGGGCCCTGCCTCCAATTTCTGCCCTACGGACCACAGGGTTTTAAGGATTGACATCTGAATCTGATAATGGAAACCTCTGAGGCACCCACCATTCATTCGGGCAGGTCTCAAGGAAGTTTCAGCCTAGTAAAACGCTTAAACACACACTCAGCTTCATGCCAGGCTCCCCGTGATTTCCCAAGGGACCCCAACAACCATGTCCCAGAGCAACGGTCCCGTCGGAAAGCCAAACCCAACACATTTGGGCTTCTCAGCAACCCCTTGGCCCGTGGAGATCAGCTGCTGGGGGCAGCTGCAGAGGGAAAAAAAGGCTGGGGCAGGCGGGAGGCAGGCGGCAGCTGGCGAAGACGTCCGTGGGTCTGGGCGGTGGGTTCCAGATCCTGCCCAAATTTGATACCAAGACACCAAAATGGGAATTTGTGAGCCCGTCCAGAAGCAGCGAGGTTGGAAGAGACCTCCAGGACCACTAAGCCTTGGGAACAAGTTGGCTGACGAGGTCTGGAAAGCGGGTTAGGGTCCGAGGCTAACTCAGTGCTTTCAGAAGCCCCTCGCAGCCCCGCAGCCCCCACGGGGGCTCTGCTGAGGACGCAGCCCAGCGGCGTTTGGCACCCGAGCTCCGGGTAAGTGGGTAAGTGGGTCAGGGTAAATATCCCCTGGGGTTAATCCCTGCAGGTTTGTGCTCAACCTGCGCTCCGGATGAGGCAGCCCCAGGCGCCAGATGTTCCTCCGTCGTCACCCTTCGTTTTCGGAGCTCTTCGCGCCCTGCGCCTTGCTGCGAGCACTCACAGCTCCCAAAAATGCAACTTGGGGTCTTGAAATCCTCTTGGAAAGCTACCGAGAACCCGTGGGTTTCACTCCAGCACGGTTCTGCCCAAATTTACCTGGTTCCTGCACGAAATTGGAGGCTGCTATGGTCCAGAAGTGGCATTTTGGCCCTCCAGCACGGGGCACAGCTCTGCATCGAGCCTTCCCTCGGCTCCTCACGCAGGAAAACGCGGCCAGGAAGGTTTCCTTACCTTCCTGAGAAGCCCTAACAGAAGTATTTTCAGGAGGGCTGCCAAAGTTTCACGAGTAACAGCGGCAGCCAGTCTGGCCCGATCAGCAAAACCCTGAAAATTCCTTGACAACACCAGATTTTTTCCACCCTGTTGGCGTTTCTCAAAGGATCTCCGAGCGCTTCCAAACACGGCTCTGTGTATCCTCCGGGCACTGCAGCGAGAGGGCTGCCTGGTAGTGGGCACGGAGGTAAAAATAAATGAGAAATTAAGTGAACTGAAAGGGGACAGAACGATGTGCAGCAAACCTGAGCGTGCGCAATGCCGGACGAGGCTCAGAAATTGTCTCATCTTTGCATTTCTGCATTGCTCTGAGTTTCACCTGATTTTTCAGCACTCTGGAGGCTTTAATGTGTTTGTTTTTTGTTTTTTTTTTTTTTGCTCCCAGCTCCTGGTTGCAGCCCCCTGGACAGGACGAGAAGACCCAGGGCACGCTCTGAGCCTTGTCACTGACCGGGCTGCCCTGGGTGATGCCAGGAAAGAGCCCGTGGAGCGGGAGCACCGCGCGGATTTCCCTGCTAGAGGCAGAGGGGGAAGAGAAGAAACACCAATTTTCTCATCTCCTGTAAATCCACGGGGATTTTTTTCCACCAGAGGAATAAACTCCACCACCAGAGCCCGTTGGCTTCCGTAGCCTGACTTCTTTCCAAGGAATCCCTTTGCCTACGTGCCTCATTTCAACGTGTGAGCACTGCTAAAAGATTCCTGCCCTTATTTTGCGTTCCCAGACACGAATCCAGAACGATCAGCAGCGACAGATTCCCCTTGACATCGCTGCTGAGTGGAAGGCAACTGTAAACGGGTACTTTGAGACCTCTCTGCCAGCACAGAGGGTTGTGTAAGAGCATTTTCAGCCCGGTTTTAAGCCTCTGGGTGCAGCGCAGCCACCGGACGAGGCAGGGTCCCTTACACAAGGGACCTCTCACAACCTCACAGCTCCACCACCACGACCAGCTCCCGAGGCTCGCCCGTCTCCCGCTTCATCCAAACGCTGGCTGCAGAGCCCTTAAGCCACCCCGCACCCCCCCAGACACAGATGTTGATCACAGTTTGAGTTGGACTGGTCCGAACAATGAAAGCAGGGGATTAGCGTGCTTACACGGGCTGCTCAGCGCATTAATAGAGAAATCTCCTTGTTTATTGTGACATATCAGCCCTAATCCCGCAGCCGTAAGCAACGGCTCGTTAAAGGGAGGCCAAAGGATTACCGCAGGAGTTAGGGCGCAATAAAATCTAGGTTTCCTCGCATCAGACACCTCGGTGTGCTGCTGGAACACCCGGGAGCCTCACACTGCTTGAATTGGTGACGGGGAGCTTCTTTTCTCAGCTCGCCCTGCACGCAGGAGGCCCTCGAAAAGTGCTCGAGATCCCTGCCAAAGTGCTAGCTGTTTTGTTACCCCCACCGTGGCCTTTCAGCATTAAGGAAATGTGATTCAAGCCACGAGGGAAGAGGAACTCACCTGAGGCAGGGCTGCTGTCACTACAGGACCCTCGGCAGTCCTCATCCTGCAGCTCCTGTGCAGGACCGTGTAGTGATCAGCCCTTACCAAGCAACAGCCCGTTTTTCCTCTTTTTTTTTTTTTTTTTTTTCTCCCCAGCTTCATTCTTTGAAATGCAAATTCTGATACAGCACCCTCGTTTTCCTGTAAATAATTCAGCGACTGCGCCAAAACGCTGTCACGGGAGAAGCCCTGGCTAGCTAACGTTACTCCTCCCAGCACCGACCGACGCCGGGGAGCCCAGCAGGCAGCTGCAAATCTGGAATTTCATCCAGCCAGGAGCCGCTCGGAGACCTGCTGCTGCCAACAGACCACGAGGAGAGCTGCCCAACATCACCTCCGGGGTCAGCAGCAGAGCTGGGATGGGAACCCGGAGCAGATCCCCTCCTTCCTCACCCCCCTGCCTCCTTCTCCTAGGTTTTCCCTGTCCCAGTGACAGTTTTTGCTGACTCTGCTACACCGAGACGCTTTTGGGGCAGGTCTCAACCTCCAATCTGGCGTGAAAAAGCTACTCTGCCATCAGCAGCTTCACAGCGCTTACTCCGTTGGGTTTTGTTGGCGTTGTGCTCAGCGTGGCGCGACGACGGCGCCATCCAGGTTCTCAGCACAGATGCTGGTGAAAAAAGTTTGATGCGGGCCTGTTGGTAAATGTCAAAATCAGCCTCAAAAGGCATCGCTTACCGCGGACGGAAGGCTGAACACAAACCAGGTTTTATTTTGCATCCTTGCAAGGTTTAAGCTGACTTAATTCCCTTCTTTTCCTAAGTCGAAGAGCAGCTAGTACGTCTGCTGGTCTCTTTTTGTGACTATTTCCAGGCCTGGCTAAAACAGGATTTAGTTCAGAGGCTACTTTGTAAAGCAGAAGGTTGAGGAAGCTGGGTAATTTGGGCAGGAATCGGGCGAGATGTGGGCTAATACAGACTTGCCTTCGTAACCCAGTTCGTAAAAGCAATTTGCTGCTGGGCCAGCACCAGCTCAGGAGCTTTCCAATCATCTGCTAAACCAAAGAAAGGCCCAATTTTGGAGCAGGCGCTGGGAATTTGCAGGGTTTGGGCATTTTTTCCTTAGCAAATGATCGGTCACTGAATTGCCTTGCAGAAGAACTGTTGCTGCATCTGTGCAGGCAGCTTTGGAGCCTGGAGATCCCTTCCAGGCACGGAAGGGAAGGGCAAAAGTGCAGGGGGTGTTATAAATAAGACCCAGAACTCTCATACAGCAGCAGTGCACACACATGGCCCAAACCCAAGCCGTTTTTTAGCCTACACACCACGCTTGGGTCCACCTGTCAGTAACTGAGATCAAGGAGGTGCCTGGCAAACGCCTGCCTGCCCCCCAGAGCCGTGGTGCTGGCGGCGTGCATCCCCAGGGCACACTGTGGAGGCTCCTGAAGCTGTCAGCGTGGAGACTTCATCCTAAATGCTGTGAAGAGTGACTTTCCCCTCTTCTTTAGGACTCTTTTTGCCTGTTTCCACTCGGGGACGGTGAAGCTGTGCTTCCCTCCCAGCCCAGAGCTCCTTTCAGGCTCAGAGCAGCTGCCGGACAACTCGAGGGGCTCGCCCCAGGCTTGGATTCCACCAGGCTTCCTGCTGCAACACATGGGGGAGCCGGGGGTCACCTGTCACATTCCCAACGTTCCCCTCCTGCAGATAACAGCCCCGCAACGTCAGCACGAGAGGGACGGAGCGGTGCAGCAGGAGGGAGCAGGGAACGTACTAAAAGAATTCGTGGTTCTCTCCTTGGCTAGCAACAAGCTGCGCTGAAAAAAAAAACAAAAACCCAAGCGGGCTCAATTTTCACCCGTGGTCTCATACTCGGATGAATAATTTGGGTTTGGGATTTCCCCAAAAGACCCTGAGATTCCCTTGGGAGCGGCTCGCTCGGTGAAATGGCATCGATGCTGCCCGGCACGAGCCCTCCCAGCTGCCCAAACGTTCCGGGGATGGTGACCCAGGAAACCAGCGAAGCTCAGCGCGGGCAGGGATTAAGCCCTCACAACGTCTGGCCTCCCAAGAAGGCAACCCGGAGCGTAAAGCGAACCGAGAAGGAAAGCTCCTTTCTCTGGGGAGAAATGGAGAAGGCACAGCCAATGCTCTGCAGGCTCGTGGGTGGCAGAGAGGCAGTGCAGTCGCAGAGCCCGGTTCTAATCATAGGCACAGCGGCTTCGCTGCTATCACACGCAGTCGCTCCAGACTTCCAGCAGAGGCAACGAGACCACAGCCGGGTCTGAATCCCTGCGTGCTGCGCTGCCTTCTCATTCCTCCTGGGGTGCCTGGTGAATTCTAAGCAGGAGGAACTACACACGTCTACCTCCCTGCCCTCGGATCCAGTCAGGCACACGTTAAACCCTCAGCTTGGTAACATAACGCATGGAAGCAGGGCTCGGACCGTTCCCACACGTTTCTGCCTCTTATTTTGCCGTAAAGATCCCTCAGGAAGCACAAACCCAGGCCCACGTCGGCAGCTCTGGGCACCCGGTGAGGCCTGAGGCCGTTACCTTTTGGTGTTGTGGATGGTGGTGCCCCCCAGGACGATGCGCACCCCCGGGTTGGTGCGGTTCAGGTTGTAGACGGCCAGCGCCTCCTCGTAGGTCGCCCCTCCGATGATGAAGACGATGATGTCCTGGGGCCTGCAACGAAGGCACGAGGGTCAAGGAGAAATCCCGCAGCAGCCAGGGGCGCCGAGGCCCTGCTCCTGCTGCCTGCTCTCCCCAGGCCGTGCCTCGTTTCTGCGGTGCGTCCCCGAGCGGAGCACAGAACGGGACCCGCGCCCTGCACCTTCTGCTCTCGCACGAAGGCTGCGCCTTCCCCGCACCATCCTCCCTCACTGCTCCAGTTTTCTGCTCTCAGAAAACTCAGAGGGGATGATTTCTGCCGAATCTACAGTAAAAAGGCCTGGGTGGCATCCTGGCTGCGAGGTACCATCCACCACTCGAGCCGGAGCGTCTCGCTGCAGAGGACAAAGTCTCGACACGATTACCTGCCCGCTGCAGCCTCCAAAGTGCTCCCTGCTCTCCAAATAGGTGCTTTTATTAGGGTACAGCCACTTGCTGCAGCAACCAAGGCATCAGGCACCCCTCTGCCCTGGGCAAACTCTGGATCAGTGACAAAGCAACCGGAGCACGAGGCAGGGATGGCCCCAGAGAGCACCTGGGCTCTGTGGCTTCGCTTGCTCCCTGCTGAGCCAGCTCCCGTGAGCCGCAGGGGAGCAGCTCGGAGAGGGAACATCGGGGATTTGGGTCTCAGAAAAAAGGGCTACAAAGAGCAGAGCTGCCATCGGCGTCCCCTGCACAGGATCAGGCTGTGAAATCTCCTGCAGCCTGCAGAGAAGCGGGGTTATATTTAGCAGCCACGCAGGTTCGAGCAGCTCGCGAAGGCAGACGGAGGGTTTCGCACCGCAGCGCCCGTCACCGAGCTGTCCCCAGGGCCCTGCCTCCTCCTTTGAGCTTTGGGAAACCAGACACAAACGTGCCCAAATCTCTGGGGAATGGGACTCTAAGGGGAGGGGAGGCACGGTGAGGAAGCGATCCCACAGTTTCGGTTGTCAGAAGTAGACCGAAAATCCTCACGAGCCCAATTTTGTCAGCTCGTGCAGTCCCCAGTGCCACCACTTACAAATTTCGGGTCAAAAGTGTTAAAGACCCGAGGAATTTAGGGGCAGAAGTGGCTGCCACACACTCCTCTGCCATGTCTCAGCACGCCCCAGTCTGGACGTTTGCTGTCACCTTTCAGTGCCACCACATCCACCCTGCAAATCCTTCCCACTCTGTGGTCCCTGAAGCCTGTGCAGGGCTGGTCGCAGCCTTCTGCTAGGGGTCAGGGTCACGTTAATTAGCCTAACGAGATGTCGGAGGGCCACAGGTGAGGGTGAGGCTGTATGTTACCGTCAGTGCCCGGGTTACATCTTGTGCACGGCTTCATCACCGCGGAGCACTCAGGCACTTCGGAGGGGAGGACAAAGCAACCTCCTCGAGCAAACAGCGACCCAAGCAGAGCTCTGCCTTAAAAAACAACCACAAAACCACCCCGAGCACCAGGCAACGTGTAGGATTAACGGGAGCACCGCTTCCCCTCGTCCTTAGGGCAGCGCTGTGTGAGCTCAGACACAAAGGCAGCCGGGCACACAGCGCGGGCTGCGAGCTGAGGGCTCCAAAAAAGGAGATTTTGTGCTCGCTGCCCCAGGAGCTGCCTCTGGCCGCGTGTCAGCTGCAGGCACTTCCAAGGGGTCAGCCGGTTCCAAATTCTTCCCCTCAGTCACAAATTCTTCCCCTCCTCGAGCGGGCAAAGAGGAACTTGCCCTTCCAACTGACCCAGCAGGGGCAGGAGCCTGGCTTGAGGGCGCAGAACGCCCTGAACGGGATGAGAGCGGCGAGTCCTCGCGTCCCGCACCTGAATTCTGAGGGGGTTTTCGGAGCGGGGCTCGCAAGAAGAGGTGGCTGATGGCAGGACCTTAACGGCAGGACCTTCAGGGCTCTCCGAGGAGTGCCCCAGAGGCTGCTGCAGGTCCTTGTTTGGTTTTTCTAAACGTGGCAGTGACAGTGACAGAGCTGCCCCGCGGGCCGATTGCTCGGCTACGAGCTGGGCTCCGGCCATCTTAGGTAAGCAGGATCGGGGCCAGCTGCTGCGATCCCAAATGCCCCTATTAAGAGAAATTCCCAGGCCGAGGCGTGAACGGAGCAAAAGCTCCACCCCAAGGGGAGGCCTGGGCAGAGCTCGGAAGGTCTCACACAGCTCACGAGGTGTTTGGAGGCTTCTCCCCTGGCCCCTGCCCCTCGCTGTGAAGGGGAGAAGCTTTAGGAGCTTTTCCAGCCAGCGATCTCCAGCAGCAAGGCAGAGGGGGACTGCAGGCTTGTGGCACACCAGGAAGGCTGATATTTAACGCAGCGGGAAGGAAAGGAGGAGCAGAAGCCAGCAGAATTGCTTCTTGCTCTCTCCTAGGAGCTCGGTGCTTTGCAGATTCCCTTTCCTTCGCTGCTGCCAGTTCTCACAGCTGAATTTGGGCCACGAGCTCTTCCTCCCTCGCAGGAGCGTCGTGTTCGACGCAGAAAGAAATAGTTAAAAAGAATCTGTTTGCATTCTTTGCTGCTCGAGCCACTGCCTCCCTCGGATCAAAAAACACAAAGCCTTTCGCCCTGCCCTTGGGCTGAACCCCTGCCAGTCGCTGTCACGCCATCCCCTGCCCGCAGAAAGCCAGGAGAAGGACAGCCCAGATCACCTCGGGCTCTGATTCAATGCACAGAGTTTGGGGAAATTATTAAATGTAAATCCCTTCCTCAACTCCTTTGGCACAAGGGCAAAGCCATAAAGTGGCCCTTTCTCTTCCAACCCTTATAGCTCAAACCCTTTATTAAATTGAGACCCCGTTTTTAGGATGTTACCGTTTGGCAGCTCCTTCTCTTTGGGATTTTGTTTTACCAAAGCCCCAGGACTCACGGCAGGCAGCCACGGGACAAGGCTGCAGCTGCTGCGGGAAGGGAGCGAGGTGGAAACTTCATTTCCCTTCTTTGTCCGACTTCTGCTTTGCTTTAGTTCTAGGTAGGAAGCGAACCTTTCCCACGCGCCCCCCCAGACGAATTATTTGGGTGCTCTTCGTGGCGGGATTCTCAGGGGTGGGTTCCTGTGCCTTCTTACAAAAACATTTTAGAGGGGAAATCCGAGTGAGACGCAGCTCAGCAGAGCGTAACCGAGCATTGACAGCCAGAAGATGAAGGTCAGAAGACCACTTCCAGCTTAGCTCAGCACCAGGTCAGGTCAGGGATGCCTGGGTGCAGCTTCTGCTGTTCCACCTGCTCCATGTCGGACCCCATCCCTCAATCCTTTCTGCCGGGCTGAAATCCATCTCAGTCGAGAGCTGGTTTCAAGGAGAGACGACAGCATTCCTGCTGCCCTCGCTATCACACACTCATTGCAACTGCCCAGCCACCCCGTCCCAAATCCACCATTTCAGTTTGAAAGGTAAAATGTGGAGCAAGGCGGATACCTTCCGGCCTCCCAAGGACATACCCAAACAATTTGTCTCTTCTATGACGAGAATTCATTTTTTTAATTCATGAAGGAGGCGATTTATATCTCCTGCCGTCAGCCTGGCAGGGAATTTGGAAGCTCCCCTGTTACAAAACAGATTTTCCCTTTTATCAGAGGGAGGCAAATGTCCCAAGGCAGGGGTAGGGAGGAAGAGCAGCGTGTGCGTGCCTCGGGGAGCCGGCCACGAACGCTCGCTCCCTGACATGCCCTGACCCTCTCACCCCCTCAACACGGCTGGATCTTGGTCCCCAAACCCATTTCTCTCCCGTTCCAAACGAATCTGCAGTTTTAATTCAGCCCAAACCGCCCTGCAGCAGCCACCTCTCATCACGGATCACCCAGAGGAAGCCACGTAGCAGCGGGCTCGTCCCCTCAGAGGAGATTACCACGAGCTGGAGTAAGAAACCCCCACCCAGCACGCTACAGAAGCTTCACAGGATCCACAGAAAGGAAAGCGAGGCACCAAACAAAGCAGTGGTTTGGCCAGAAAGCTGCTAGAGAGCTTGGGGTCTTCCCTCTGCCCACTCGGTGCCCTCATCCGAGGCCCGTATTTACCCGTAACGACTTCACAACAGCTGAGCTGAGCTCCAGCAAAGTCAGCTCGAAGCAGGCAGCCAGGGCCCTTTTCAATTTCAGTTATTAGCCACGTTCAGCAAGATCCCATTCCGCTCAGAAATAGTAACTGGCTCAGAAGGGAGAGCTAGCAGTTGGGCTATTTTTGGGACTCTGCAAATAAACGCCAGATGGTATGGAGTGAAGTTAGGGGGCATGCTGAAATCCATCATGTGAACATCCCGGCAGCGTGGTGCAGTGGCATTATCCCTTACCTAAGCTCTTACAAGAGGAATGTCAGGTCTTGATGACTCGGCCAGCGCTGAACACCAAGAAAGGAAGCCTTCTGTCTGTCTTTACAGCCCTCCCCAGCACCTACCTGAGAGCACAGCCACCACCTACACCACCAGGACATTTCTTTGACAAGCCCGAGGTGGTTTTTTCACCCAGGGACAAACCACAGAGCAGGTGGCAGCAGCAGGAGGAGCAGGCGCGCTCCAGTTCCCAGCTCTGCCCTACGAGGCCCCACGTACCTGTCCCGGAGAGTGTTGGGCCCCAGGTAGGGGAACTGGCTGTCCTTGAGTTTCCCTTTGATGAGCTGGTCTAGCGTTTCTTGCAGGAGAGGCTGGTGCTGCGTATACACATTCTCAACGCCCTGCAGTGCAGAAGAAGCTCTTGTTAGGAATTCACACAGCGAGGCAGCAGGCTGAGATGCTCAGCAAAGCCACGTTCAAAAAGCCCCAGCATTTATCTGACGGATACAGCAAGTGTTAGCCGTTGAGTCGAGGTTTGGGGGGGCTTTTCTGCAACCAACTCCCATCATCTACATGAAAATTCTGCCCTAATGCTCCGTGCTCTTACTATTAAACTCTGAAAGCCACACCACGTGGCACTGCAGCCCATGAGAGTCCTGCCCTGTGGCTGTGACTCTGACTACAGCTGTTGTTATCTCACCCGTGGCAGAGCCGTACCTTCAGACCTTTGAGGAACTGCTTGGTGATGGCCACAGCGTCCTTGGGACTGAACAGGTCGCTGCCCCGCACCCGTTTCCCTCCGTACTCCACAACAGCAGACACCAGCTGTGCAGAGAGAGAGGCAAAACCAGAATCTTTTTAACACAGGGAAGCTGTTTCCAGGCAGTTACTGTCCACTCAGCACTCAGAAGAGACGCGTTCCCCCCCTCCAACAAGAGCCCCAGCGCCGTGACGCTGCCTGCACGAGGAGAGGGGCTGTCGTTCCCCCAGCCTTTTGCAGGGCGAGCAGATCCTCCACGCGAGGTGACATCATTCTGCTTCTCCACCTCCTCTCCAGCTGCTCTCCGCATTTGCCAGGCGCTGCCACCCTCTCCCTCCCAGCCGGGCTCCTGCTGCGGGCTCAGCACATCCCTGCAGCCACTGCCTCGCCAGCAGGAGCTGGGGGCAGGCAAAAGGAGCACGCACCGGGCCCCGTGTCCGTGCCCCACGCCGGTTGTAGCAGCCTCCTGGCACGCACGCCACCTCTGCTTCACCAAAATCCTTCGTAACATCACTGCTTTTGGAACTGGGAATTAGGGAATCAGCTGTGAAGCAGCACCCGCAGCCCCCAGCTGACCTCCGGGCTCTCTTTGGGGTGGAAAAGCAACAAAAAGAGCGCCGTGCTACGCCGAGGCCCCACCACCAGGCGCCTTCCCCCGAGGAACACATCCCAAATCTCCCTCCTGCCCCAGCAGAAGGGGAAACGTGGCAGCTACCTTGCGGTATTTGTCTGACACCCCTCTGTTCCTCAGGTCTGTCAGCAGCCCCGGCAGGCTGTTGCTGCTGTGGCGCTCGTAGTGCAGGGCGTAGAGCATCACCAGCCGGGCGGCGTCGAGCTCCGTCACCTTGGGGTTCTGCAGCAGGCGCCGCACGTTCTGCAAGAGAGGGAGAGAGGAGGTGAGGGAGAGGCCTTTGAAGGACGTTAAATGGGACCGAGAGCGAGCCCACTGCCTAGCAACAACACTGCACGGAGGAGGGCCGCGAGGGAATTAAGTTGGGAGGAAGGAAGGAACGGAGCCGAGCTTCTGGAGGGCTCTGCGGTCAGGGCGAGCGGAGCACGAGCTGCTTTTGTGGGCCTGGGGATTTGTAACCCGGTCCTGCTGGGTTATTAACGCCCCAAAATGTTCTGCAGGGAGAGCTCAGCTTGGTGTGTGCCTCCCCTGCAGCAGACACACGTAGGAATTTCTCATCTCTTCTCCTTCCCAACCTCGGTGAAGCAAAGGCTGGCCCGCAGGTTGACTGCCAAGAGCCAAGAGCACAACTGCAAGGATCTTGGTTTCTTTCGGAAGCTGTGGAGGAGCAGCATCACACTCACACAGTCTTTGGGTGTGGGAAGCAGAGGGACGAGCACGAAGACACTTGGAAGCGAAGGAAGGAAGGAATTAAAGCAGGGAAAGGCAAAGAAAAACGACATCAGCGGAGAGGGAAATACAAAACCCACGGGTATTTCCTTCCAGCACGGAGATTGTTACTTTTCCTGCTGAAGGGAACACGGTGCCATGTTAAATACGAAGGGTGCACGCCCCAAAAAGCTGCCTGTTGAACCACAGACCACTCCCAGGGAAGATGTGGAACCCCCACAGGGACCGTGGGCAGGATAGAAAGGCTCGTGTAAGCTGGCAGCTGGCCACAGAAGCACTGGGGCCACCTCGTTCCAAGAAAAAAGGACTTAATTCCTCTCTGCACCCTCTCAGTCACTGGGTAGAGCCTTGGAGCTAAGGGAACACACACGAGAGCCAGGCTGGGAGCTTGGGGGAGCAGTGGGAGTGAGAAGCTTCTCAGCTCTGAGCTCGGAGGTGGCTCTGGCAGAAGAGGCGCCGACTGCTGGAGGTGCTCGCGGGCATCTGGTCGGGGCTGGGCAGATGCTCGAGTACACCCCAGAGCCTGAAATTCTCCCCGTGAAAGCAAAACAATCCGCCTGCCCTAGCTCCAACGCAGGGAATTAGAGGAGCTGCCAGTTGTACAGCTGCATTAGCGGCAGCAGTTCCAAGCGAGGGACGGAACCAGCTAGGATTGTTTCCACCCTAAGCAAACGTGACCTTGAAACGCTCCGAAAAGCCCAGCGTATCTCTGCAGGGCTCTCCCACCCTCCCAGGACAGATAGGCAGCGCGGAAACATCCTGCAAACAGCTGTGAAACAATGTTGGGAAAGCGTTGCCGTTTTTTCCCCAGCTGATTCAGCTCCGCTTGCCGTTATCTGCCAGAAATAGGGGGTGAAATCCTGGCTTGGGGGAGGATCCCCGAGGCGAAGGGTAAAAACCTTGTTGAGGGCAGGAATTCACCTGTACGGGGAAGGACGGAGCCGTCCCGGGGAGATGTTGGCTTGCGAGCTTTTTGGCAGCACAGCAGCACTGCCCGAGCCCGCGGGGAGCTCGGGGAACAGAAAAGCTCTTGTCCAGCCCGGGAGGTGGGATCCCAAACCTCCCCTTAAGGCTCCCGTACGACGTGGGGATTAATGAGAGCGGGGAAAGAGTAACCAAAACGTCCTGTGCTCGGGGGCCCCGGCCGCCAGAGAAATTAACAATTGCTGAAGTTACGTCAGGGGCAGAACAATCCTGCCTTTATTTCGTGCTCTGCCTTGTTCATTGTGCCCGTGGCCTTGGCCCGGCGCTGCCGTTAGGAGACTGCGACAGGGAACGGGGCAGCTCCAGAGATGCTGACCTCTGTCTCGTGCAGAAAGATCCCAGATCATTTTTTTTGCAACTTTGCAGTTATTTTCTAGCCTCTACACGGCTTTCAGTCCCTCTCAGTTGCCAGAAGCACACCAGAGCTCCTCCGGCGTGGGGCTGGGAACAAACTTGAGCACTGTGAGAAGGGCAGAAGCACCCATTTAGGGCAGAGCAGGACCCAAACGAGCACCTGGGTGAACTCCAGCAACCACCCTGCAGCTCTTGGTGGGGCTCAGCTCCCTGCCTGCCCCTCTGCTCACCTCCCAGCACGGCCACGTTAACCACAGCGCGGCTGCTGCAGCTGCCTCAGCACCACGAGGTCGTCTCATCCCTACAAATCCAACATCACTTGAGAAAAGCAGACCAAAAAGGGTCTGCAACGCCAAGCACCCGAGCCTCAGCATCAACGCTGGGTGCTGTGTTAGTTCCTCAGCAGCAAACCTGCTTGGAACAGCAGGAACAGCAGCTCCCAGCACAGGCACGGTGTGTTGAAGGATCACAAGCCAAGTATTTGACTTTTAACCTGCACAGGCTTGACCCAGAAGCTGTGAAACAACAAGAGAACCTCAGAGGAGGCCTTCAGGAAATGCATTTTATGGCTACAACCTCATTTCAGCACTTGGTCCTCTAAATCCTATGAACCAAAAGCCATCGGATCGCATCTCTGAGCTCCCAAATCTGGGTGGCTGCAGGGATTTTGACAGGCCTGTCCTGCTTCACACCTGCTCAGGACCTGGCAGTGCCTGAAGAACTGATCTTATCGCTCAGCCACCCACCTGGAACACGGCGTAACAGCCCGAGAAGACAGGTATCTCACACCCGTTGGAGATCCTCAGCCTTATTTTCCTGTCCAAGTGTTGCTGTGCTGCATAAAGGAGCCCGTTACGCAGCGTATCATCTACCCTAGCCACAAAAAAACTAAGGAATCGCTTTTTAACACTGAAGCAGTGGCTGAACTCTGCTCTAACACAGCCCCTCTCGACAATGCTGCTATTTTCCCTGACCAGGCAGCAGCCCCGACCTGTCGCTACCGACGTGCTGTCAGATGGGAGGTCAGGTCGTGGAATCCAGCAAGCCAGCACGGGGTCAGACCTCCAGTCTATACCCAGCTATAACAGAAGCCTCTTTTAGGCTTTTGCAGTCCTCTTTGCCAACAAAATCTTTTCTCTAGGAGGCTTTTCACCATTTTTGTTTTTTTTTTTTTAAAAAGTAAAACCCACCACCTCAAGGAGCAGCCTGGTTTAGGCCACTTTTTGGTTTCCATTTTTCACCCAGTGCTGCTCGGGGGCCAAGCTTTGATTTAGCGGTGCCTGCAGGCAGCCTGCCAGGAGCCAGCTGACTGCATCTAACGCAGGAACGCGGCGTGTGAAATGCAAAGACAATCTGCAGAGATGCTTCTCCAGCCAGTTATTAACTATGATTCATCCTCATCTGAACCGAACGGGGAGGAGAGGAGCAATCCCAACCCCCAGTGCCCCAGCCCTGCGGGATATCTGCACGCACCACTCCCCCTGGTTTTCGGTACCAAACCTCCCTCAACCGGGGGGGGCAACGGGATCAAAGCAGGAAGATTTAAGGTACCTGCAGGGCGCTGGAGTGGTCGTTTTGGCAGGCCAGCTCCTGCTCCACCTCCGACACCTCCAGCAGGTTGCGCTCGGCCACCAGGCGGGAGAGCTCGCCCACCACCGTCACGTGCTTCGACACCGTGCCGGACATCTTCTTGAACTGCGGGTAGTTCTCCACAAACGCCTGCAGAGGGGAAAGCAAAGCAACCAATTCTCCAAATAACAGCAAAAAGCATCCAGCTCGTCCCTGGGTTGCACACAGGCACTTATTTGCCTCACCGTAAGCGAGCCTGGTGCTGGTATATGGATGCTCACACCCCTCAAATCCAGAAGCCCCGAAGATTTCTTCAATTACAAAATGTTTGGCTGCACTTTTGGTTTACTCTTTAAACACAAGGATATGGAAACTATCTCCAGAGACATTGCCAGGATTCTTTAAATCTTCAGTGGTGACTAAATGAATCAGCCTGTGCTCGGAGCAGCTGCCAGGTGAGCCAGCTCAGCTCTAACCTCCGCACAGCCGTGCTGGGTTAAGCCAGGCACTTAAATGAGGGCTTAGAGGTTCAGCTGGGGGGCTGCTGGGTTCCAGGAAGCTCTGAGCAGCAGCTTAGAGAGCAGGCAGAAGGAGCAAGCTTGTAGATCACACTGCAGAATGGCCTGGAGAAGCGTCTGGCCTCCAGAGAGACACCATGTTGTTGTTACCTTCATATCCGCGATGGATTCCAGCTTCTGCTGCTCCTTGGGTTTCCTCTTCTGGAAATCCTCCATGAGGTTCTTGATGTTGCTGCCGATCTCGGCGAAGTTCAGGTACATGTTCTGCAGGGAACAACAAGGGGATGTGAGAGAAAGCCACTCGGGCAGGAGCCTTGGTGCACCGATGTGCCACCACGCATCATCTGCCCGAGACCCAACCCAGCAAGCAGCTTTGAGGCAGGCCCAGGTTTTATTTAAAACCCTGAACCAGCCGCGTTATTTCTCATCAGATGTCGCTTGCATCACACCTTGATTCCACCCTACGTAAGCCATACATCTCCACCCTTATGCCTGAAGCAATTGGGAAGATCCTTTTGCACGGCAAAACCAAGCATGGGACCCAATTCCTAAACCCATCCCCTCACCAGGATCCCACCCAGCAGACAGCAGCACCTACGTTGGCGTAGAACTCGTCGTTCTCAGCAGACAGGACCACCTCCCGGAGATCCTTGCTTATGCCTGGCACGCGAGAGAGGTCGATGCGGTTGTTGTTGATCCCCAGCAGCTCGTGAACCATGGCCTGGTACGTCCACTGCCAAGGATGGGGGCAGAGAGAGGCAAGTGGTGCTTCAGCAGGACAAACAGCAACAAAAAGCAGAGCTCAGGCTGAATTCCAAGCCACTTTGCTGCAGCAGCACACCTCTGTTTGAAGCGTGCACTTCTTAAACTTTTGCCACCAGAATAAATTCTGTGGCGCTTAGACCGGCTCCTCGCTGGCGCAGACACATGGGAAAACCACCCCAAAAAGGTGCTTGGGACTGATTGTTCTGCTCAGCTAGTTCTATTTCCTCCTCTGCCTGCGAAGGGTCACGTATTTTTGGCTGCAGAGCTTCCACGTTTACAAACTGCTTAATTTCCTACGTGCCTCTGTGCTCCTGAGGCAGCAGGAGGGGTGTTCCTGCACACCAGCGAGTCACTACATTTACCCAAGGAAGAAGAATACTAATGGAAAGAGAAAACTGAAAGCTGATGGGAGCCCTGACGTGCCTGACGCTTGATCCGTGCAGGATCTGTGCTCGGCAGCTTGAAAAAAATCAAGCCAGGAGACAAGAGAGGGATTTGAAAAAGAGCAGGGGCAACGCTCGTCTCCTTTTTTACCTTCTGAACATAAACCCTGCTCTGGCAGGCTGCAAACTCCACCTCGCTGCTGCTGCACAGGGCTCTGTGCACTCTGAGAACTCCTGCTCCTCTCCCTCAGCCCCTCGATGATTGATTCACCTGGTTCAGCAGCGGGGTGATGGCATCGTCGGAGCGGTCCAGGATGAGGAGCAGGGGAGGAACCTCTGTGCGCCGAAAGTCAAAGAGCTCGTATTCCTTAGTGATCACTTGCTGGTGAGAAAAGGAGAAAAAAAAAAGCTATCTGAGCATAGGTTTACCTGGAAGAAGTTCCCTCTTGCTTTGGGCACGGGTGAACAAAAAGTTGTGCTGCTGCCTCAGGCTGCGGAGCTGCTGATAAAGCACGACCTGTTCCCAAAAGGCGCCAGGAAACCCCCTGTGAATTGTAAGAAGTGAGGGTGCAAACTGTGAGACGTGTAAGAAATGAGGGTCTTCACCTTGTGTAGAGGCTTTTCAGAGACAAGGGACGTGCCCTGCCCAAAGCCACACCAAGGAAAGGGCAACATCTCCAAGAATCAGCTGAAGAAGGGTATTTCCTCCAAACACATCGACTTCTCAACAAGTTAAAATCAAACCAAGCTGACAAACTCATCTGACATCGTGGCCAAGCTCTCACCACACCTTCACGCACTCAGCAAGCCTCTTCGCCGGCTCAGAAGAGAGCTGGTAGCGAATCATGGGGCATTTCTTCAGGGACAGCAGCAGAGCAGTCAGCCCTTGGGTTGTCCTGGCCAGCTGGGCTGGATCCCAGTTGCGGCCCTGGAAGGAAAGGTTCAATCTGACACAGAAACACCACCCCCACGTGTTTATTTGGAAGCAGAGAGAGATTTTGGCTGAAAGAGGGGGAAATAGCAAAGGCCCCGACCCCAATTTCCCATTATTCTTCTCCTTGCCAGCCCCTTTGAAGGACCAGCTGCCCCTTCACGGACTGCACCCCGCCATCAGCCCACCACTGTGCCCAGTTTGCCACAGCTACTGGTCCCTCTAACCACAGAATGAGGCCCTGGAGAGGAGCAGGGGCTTCTTCCATACCTGGCAGCAGCCCAAGAGGTTGAGAGAAAAGACGTGGGGGTTCACAGCGATGTAATCTCCGTAGAACTCCTGCCAACAAGGGGAAGCAAACGCAGTCAGGTGTCTTGCCAGCCCTTATTCAGCCCACAAAGGGACGTGATCTAGCACCAGCAGCACTAAAACCTAAGCACTGCCCAAACTCTGATCGTTTCTCCTCCCTGAAAAGCCACTTGCTGGTGTGTTTCTGTGCAGGGAGCTCTTTGTCGATGTCGCAGACATTTGGCAGCCTGGGGACAGGCAGATGACAGCAGTGGCTCTGACAGCGGAGGGCAGGGAGGAAAAGGACACACATGGGGTATTTTTTTTGTGCAGTGCTGCTGCGTGCTGTTCAAGAGTCCTCAAGCTTCCACCTTCACCTTCCCAGGGCTTCTGGATTAAGAAATCTACTTAAAAACATTCAAAAATTCACCTGGACTTCTGCCACGACTTCCTGCTCATCAGCCTCAGCTAAGGACTTGATGTCACTCTTGCTGATCACGTTGCTGAAATCTGAAAGAGAACAACAGCACGAGCACGGTCAGGTGCTGCGAGCGGCACACAGCGCAGGAAAACTGCCTGACCTCATTCCCCACACGAGCAGATTGCCACAGAGCTCGTCTGACTTGACACCTGCAATTATCACGCGGGCATTTCAGGCTGGAAGGGAGCTCACGCAGCCACTGTGAGCCCTGCACCAGCTTTCTGCTGCTGGTGCCAGCACCCCGTGTGTGACTACTGCACTGAATGGAGATGCAGCAGGATGAGATGGCTCTGGGAAGGCAGGGCTGGCTCCCCTCTCCCCTCCCTGCTCCACCAGGCAGCCCCACAGCCGGTAGATTTCCCCGGGTAAGAGACAAACAAGGTGAAACGGCTTGGGACAAGCATCTGGCATCGCTGTGAGGCAGGAGCTTTGTCCTGCGGAGCGACGCTGACATCTAGAGGCTGCTTCAGCTCCTTCCCCAGAACCTCACGAAGGGAGATGCCTCTGTGAGGCCTGGCCTTCAGCAGCTGTTCTGGTTGATTTCCAAAATCCCTCGAATATTGTACAGCATGAGCGAGAAACGCCTGCCTGATGCAGCAGGCATTACAAGATGCCTGCTACGAGTTTAGCCCCAAGCTGGGCTGAGAGGCCTAACGCTGCCTCTAAATGATTTACCTTCAGAATTTGGGTCAGCCTCTCACCCTGTGCACTTGTTTCCCTTAGAATTAAGGCACTTTGCTGCCAGCATTAGCCTTCCCTCACATTTCTGAAGCAACACAAAGTTATAAAACCCCAGAATTTTTCAGAAGTAACCCATAACAGAGCAATACAAACCTAAGGTGTTGCTTTGCAAAGATCTTCTGTGAGTAGTTTCAGTTTAACTGTTTCATTTCACACACACACAACCTTTGCTAAAATAATTTGGTGATTGAAGTAACATAAGAACTAGAACTCAGACACTTTCAGCATTTTGTAAGTGTCTGAGGGTGGTTGTAGTGTCTTGCATCAGCGTTTTCTACTGAGCATCAGGTCGGGCTCTGGCTGCAAAGCCTGACTTACCCGTCAGAACGGAATGCACTTACAGATAAAATAGATGCTGTACTTCGGCCTCCGCAGCTCCTGAATGAGATATTCCACGTTCTCCTGAACAAAAACAGGACGGGGGAGAGATTTAAAACCGCTGCTGCTGTGTCAGAGAGGATGAGACGCGTCCACGCCTCCTGCTCATCCCATCGGGGTCCCTCATTACAGCCTGTGGAGCCCAGGCTGCCCAAAGCCCCTCCAGCACCTCGGGCCCAACGCTGTGCTCGGGGAGCTCTTTACCTTGGTGGGGCGCAGGAAGCAAATGGCCTTCAGGTGCTTCATCGGCTCCCTGTTGAAGGAGTCGATGCGCTCGAAGAGGTACACCTCCTTCTGCAGGATCTCCGACTGCGTGTACACCATGCTCACCACGCCAGTCTGCGGGACAGGCCAGCCCCACACGTCACCCTGGGGCCCCACACGTAGCTCCCAGCCCCACATGTCACCCTGGGCCCCATATGTCCCCCCCCCAAGGCCCTATGCACCTTCCCCAGCCCCAGACATCTCCCTGGACCCCACACATCACCTCCAGCCCCACACATCCACCCCCCTCGGCCCCAAAAGTCCCCCCAGGCCCCAAACGCCTCCTCAGACCTCACACATCGCCCCCAGCCCCACATATCCCCCTCCCCAGCCCCACACCCCTGGCCCCACACGCCTCCCCCCAAACCCCACACTTTCCCACAGCCCCACACACTGCCCCGGGCCCCACACATCCCTCCAGATCGGCCCCACAGCCCCCCTTAGGCCTCACACATCGCCCCCAGCCCCACATATCCACCCCCCCGGCCCCACACACCCCACACACGCCCCCCCCCAGCCCCTCTCTCACCGTCTCGCGGTCCATCAGCAGCACCTTCATGCCCGGCCCGCTGTCCTCGATCATTTTCGCCACGTACTGCTTCACCGCCAGCACCGCGTTCATCTTGGCCCGGCTCCGTCCTACCCGGCCCGGCTCGGCTCGGCTCGGCTCTGTCAGGCCCGGCCCCGCCGCCTCCCGCCGGCCCCCTGGGACTTGTAGTCCTCCAGCCGCAAGTACCTACAGGGCGCAGCGCGGCGCCGGACTACAACTCCCGGCATGCCCCGCGGCACGACCTCACCTCCACCCCCCCCCCCCCCCGCCGGCAGGCCCGGTAACGGCGGATCCCCGCTGTGGGGCCGGGCGTTGGGCGCGGAGGGTGCGGGGCTGGGGCTGGGGCCGTCAGTCCTGAGCCCCCTGTGGGGCTGGGTCCCCTCTGTGGGGCTGGGTCCCTGCTGTAGGGCTGGGTCCTGTCAGTCCTGAGCCCCTTGTGGGGCTGGGGTCCCACTCTGGGGTTGGGGTCCCATCAGTCCTGAGCTCCCTGTGGGGTTGGGGGTCCTCTGTGGGGCTGGGTCCTGTCAGTCCCGAGCCCTCTGTGGGGCTGGGGTCCCACTGTGGGTTGGGATCCCATTGTGGGGTTGGGGTCCCTTCAGTCCTGAGCCCCCTGTGGGGTTGGGGGTCTTCTGTGGGGCTGGGGTCCCACTCTGGGGTTGGGGTCCCATCAGTCCTGAGCCCCCTGTAGGGCTGGGGTCCCCACTGTGGGGCTGGATGCTGTCAGTCCTGAGCCCCCTGTGGGGTTGGGGGTCCTCTGTGGGGCTGGGGTCCCACTGTGGGGTTGGGGTCCTGTCAGTCCTGAGCCCGCTGTGGGGTTGGGGTCCTGCCCTGGGGCTGTCCCATTCCCCCCATGCTCCTGAATAAAGTCCCGCACCCACCTGTGGTCCCGTCCCTTCCCTCCTCACCTGACCAAGTCCCCGTTCCCCCTCATCACGGGGCTGAAGGGGACTCAACCTCAGTAAGGGAAGGGACCGGGCACTAAACCGAGCCCTCCTCCTGTTCCTAGGGCTCCTCCTGAACATGCCGCTGTGTGAAGGCCGAGGTAGGTACCCAGCAGCACTGCCACGAGGCATCTTCCAGCACGTGGAAGGTAAAAGGGACGTGTCCAGACATCTTCTGGGTATTGTGTGCAATTAACTAACCACCTCAGTTCTTTTGGACCCATAATTTATCCCTAACGCCATCCACCAAGCCTGGCATGACTGGCGCCGGTGCCTGTTCCGCTAACCTTTAGCTCTGTGCTATTTATTCTGCTGCTGTTCTTATTCCCGAGCGTGACAATTTTGGGAAAGGGCTCTGATGTTCATAAAAATGTAATCACACAACGTGCGTGTTTCATACAGGAGGCGGTGAGCAGGTGCTGCTGAAAAATGAAAGCTATTTGCCAATCTTGTAAGTACCTTCGCCTAAAAGCTGACACGCAGGAACTCCTTCACGCTCCCAGCTCATCTTTTGTTCTGCCTGATTTACATTTAATATACATCCAAATACATCACGGAAATGCGGCTACAGCTGAAAATTGTTGTATTTTATAGGAAAAATAAAGACCAGAGGAAGAGGCTTGTCCATGAAATCTGCTCCTTTCTAGACAGCAGTCAGTCCGTGAGTAACAGTTCCGAAAGCACTCTTGGGGACGGTCACAACGCATTAGTGACAGGCTGACTGTTGAGGCTTGGGGACGGGGACGAGACGCGAAGTTTGCTCATGCAGCAGCGTGACCGAGCTGTTCAAAAGCGTCACGTTTCTCCTGGCTGCATTAAGAATGAATCTTTTTCTCTCCTTGCAAGCTGTGCTCTTTTACCTTTCTAGTGAGTGAACGGGGTGCGATTTAAAAATCCCAATTCCTGCAGGCAAAAAGCAGTTGTAGTGCCTTTTGCAAGTCCAGGGACAATCTCCGCAGTCTAGTGAGTTGAGGAAGTTTGGCTTATAAACACATAAAAGTGTGTGAGTGTGATTTAGTGAGCATAATATCGTCCCTCTGCAGTGTGCAGGTTGTGCACCTCGTGGCTGCTGTCGTTTCTGCAGAGAGGGAGCTGGCACATCGCAGGGTGTGTTGCATTTAGAGAAAAGCCATCCTTAATTCTGGAAGAATTGGGTGTTTTTGCATTCTTGTCTGCATCTGGAACGTCGTAAGCATTGCAACAGCAGAAACACAAGCGGTGCAAGCAGAATGTTAGTTAATTTAAATAAATGATATTGGTTTGGCATCGATTTCGTGTTGTTTTCCAGAACAGCCTGCATCATAAAGACTAAAAGGCAGTTATAGATGTTCTAAAGTCAAAGACGCTTGTTCAGCCCTACAGAAAGCTGACGTTAAGAATGTACCACGCTGATACTGATCTCAGTGCTCAAAACACGATGTTTGTTTCCTATCCCAGGTCCAGGAAATTGATGCTTTGAGGACAGAGAATAGGAAGCTTAAAAACGCGGTACGTGTTTTACTTCTCTGTGTTGGTGGGCAGCTTGGTGTAGCACAGCTTTTTGCAACTGCACACGCAGCAGTTTAACACCTTTGATTTTTTTATTAGACATAGATTTCACTGTTAATGTTTCTGTGTTTGTGCTCAGTGCTGCTTCCATTCTGTTTTCTCTTCCGCAGAACTCCAGGCTGCGATATAAAACAAAAGGTAAATTGTCCACGGCGTGCCTCAGCATCTCCCAAAAGGCAAATCTTTCTCATTAAGATTTCATAAATTAGGCACTGAATCCAGGAAGCTATGGGTGGGATAACCTGTCCCCATCCTTCTGAGCCATCTGGTTCCACCATGGGTAGGAAACGGTGGTGATTCCTGCTGCGTTTGGGAAAGGGAGCTTCACCTTTTAGTTTGGGCAGCAAAAGTAACGTGCCATTCCTTTTTCTTCCTAGATTGGGCGATAAGGAGAGAAGAATATAAAAAGTAAGGATGAGGATTATCTTGCATTGGGTTAAAAATGATCTACAGCTGAGCTAAACGGATGTGGCTTTGTGGCTTTGCCCCTTTGAGAAGGGCAGAGCAAATTTCACCCGCAATTAATAAATCTTCCCAATTTCTGGTGCCTAAAGTTCTGTGACAAATTGATGCCTTTATCAGCTTTGTACCTGAGAATGGTTCTGTCGAGTAACGCAGCTATTTGCATTTTGCTTTCTTTTCCAAGTGAGATCGAGAGACTTTCTGGCGAGATCTCCAACTACTTAAATGTCACCAACTTCTGGGTAAATATGTCAGTGCCTTGACAAATTCTGGGAGGGCTCTGATGAGATTACGGGTCCTCTGAAGCATACAGCTGTGCTGCTGTGACATGAAAAATAGTCAGAGGAAGGGAAGGAAGCCCTGGAGACATTAATTGTAAAAATGATGGGAGCTTGTGCCCTTTTTTGTGGAGAAGAGGCAAGCGTCGGGAACAGTTTTAAAGAAAACAACAACAAAACCTTTGTATCCCAAAAGGGAGCAAAGGAAGAGCAGCTATAAACTGGCCCCTATCTCCTTTACCTGCAGTAGAGAAACGTTTGTTTGTGGGGCATATGAGAAGCTCAAATGAAATTCTGAAAGTGGGCTTCCTAAGATTTGTAAAAAAAAGCAAAAACTTGCTTTTTTTTCGACTGCTTCTAAACTGAATTGTCTCTCCTGTGTAGGATGAAGAGTCTGAGCAACTTAACGGCCCAGGTACGTTGTCTATAAGCAGTGAGAGGACAGCTGAGAGTGTTTTCCTTTCCTGTGTCACCCTGGTAGAGCTGTGCTTGGAGGCTCAGCTCCATGCTGCGTTGGTGCACGTCCCACCTGCTCGTAGCCACCACGAGCTTAAGTGATGGAGAAAACATTTGTGCAGTACTAGGAGCCTTCCTGGTGCTGTTACAGCTGAAACGAAATTATAAGAAAAATATTTGGCATTCCTAGTCATATCTGGGATGTGAAGCATGCAGGGAAGTTGGAACGTTACAAGGATTGTGCCTCTGTTTTTAACCTAGCAGATAAGAGAACGCCACGGGACCAGACCAAACATGCGAGGTGAGCGAGGGGAAAGGTCTGCTTAACCAATGCCTCTTGAAGTAATAACAGGAGATCGTGTATTGTGTCATCACTTGAAAAATGGCTTTATTTTTTCCATCTGAATTGATTAGGTAAATTAGTAAGAGGAACAACTCTGCTTTTCAGAGTCCTAAGGTGATCCGTCTACCAGATGTTTCACGGAAGTTTTGGGTGCTTTCCAAGGTGTTTTCACAAATCTAGTGGCTACATAAATGTATTTATTTATTTATTTATTTGAAACGCTTAGATTGGAGTTGTAAAATGTTTCTGTCATTTGTTTTGTTCTGTAAAAAAAAAAAAAAAAAAAAAAAAAAAAAGAAAAGCACTGACACCCTATTTCAGTATTATTTCGCTATCAGCTTTAATTAAAGCCCTGGAGTTTAAGTGGGAGCTGGCAGCAGCTTAGATTAAATAACTAATTAAGCATAAATAGCCCCAAAATGCAACTGCTGGAGAACACTACGGAAGATCAGGGCGTTTTGAAATGATTTTGATTGTGCTTGAATTCCTGCAGCACTCAGACAGAGGGCGCCTGCGGAGCGGAGGAGAGGTAAGGGCTGGGAAAGAGGTGCTGGAGCGGGGCTGCCGTGGCGCTGTCCTGGCCCTACAAAACTCAGCAGCTTCTTGGTCATAAGCCCTACATCTCTTGGGACATGACTCACCTGCCTTTAAAATTGCTAGGTCCTGTAGTGAAATCTGTCTTGCCAAAGAGAGAGGTCGGGAAAAAAGTAACCTGCTCATGAAAGCCAGGTGGTGGGAAAGTTCTGACACTGGAGGTTTTTATTTGGGACACCTAAAGATGGCATCAGAGCCTTTTTTCCCTTCGTGTCAACCACTCAGACACTTCTGCAAATCATGTATTTTGAGAGGTTTTGTCACCCCCTCTCTTCTTTTCCCCTGGTTCCCATCTCTCCCTCTCCCAGCACTAGCCCTTCTCCTCCTTCTGCCCAAAATTGCACGTTTTTTCTCCAATTCCTGTTAAAGTAGCTTCATGCTTTTGCTGCGAGGCTGATTTCAAACCCAGGTGAGCAGCTTGCTCTGTAAGACAGAAGCATTTCAGCACTGCACGCCCTCTGCCACGGGCTTTCAGAGCTGTCTGTGCTCTGGTGCTGACGGCTGTGCAGGGTGGGAGAGCTCGGTAAGTCCAAAAAGTGTGCTTCCAGGCTCAAAGGACAAGGAAGTTACCTAGTTCTGCTGAGAATTAGGTAATGCTCCTTTTTAAGAACACCAGTTCAGGTTCGGTAACGTTGGAGCACCCGGAACAGCCTCTGGTCCCGTTAATCTCACAAGAACAGCAGCTGGGATTAGGTGCTATTTCCAGAGTGCCGGAGCTAAAACAGAGCTAAACAAAACAGAGCCCGAACTGTCACCTCCCTATTTATAGCAAAATGGATAAAGGACTAAACCCTGCCTTTCGCTTCCAATTAAGCAACTCCCCTTTTCTTCGTCAGGTGAGCTGCTCGCATGTTGCCTGCTAAGCATGCACTTAATTACCACCCGAGGTCCCGTTTTAAATTTAATTTTGCTGTTGGAAATGCTCAGGGTCGCATCCTGCAGAGTGCTTAGAGCAGGTAGTCCATGTCCCTACGATGCTTTGTCCAAAAAAAAAAGATTTTGGTGTTTTAGCTGCAAACTGAAAGCGTCGGTATTTAATTGCATCCTATTGTTTTCTGGCCTTGTTTAGATTTTAAATGATTCGGTGTCTGGGAAGTACTTATCATTTAATTATTTGTCCGGTTTCCTTGGTAATGCTTTTGTGACGATGTCAGCGATGATTTTTCTTTCAACTAAATAAGCCGAGAGTGTTGTCTCCTCCTTAAGCACATCCCTTAATTGGCCTTAGAGGAAAACAAATGCCTTTTTTTATGCTTTTGCCATTTTCTTTAGTGATAGATTTGACTTAATGAATTAAGAAATCAAAAATATAATGTGAGAATTATGTCGTTATTTTAACATTTAATATTTTACTCTAAGAATTCAAAATTTGTGTAATTACTGGGGGTGGAATATTCTTTCATTGCAGGACTGTTGCAACTCAGACAGGTGAAGAAAGCTGAAGGTAACGTATTACAGAGTGAATGCAGTGGGTTTGGTTGAAAAATCTGCTCTGTGGGCTGTAAATTATGTTCACATTCAACATGTAAAGTACGTACAGAAATACACCAAGCTCTATTTTTATTGTCGAAACCTCTCGTTACATCAAAAGCTGTAACAGCAGCTCCGTTCCAGTGCTGAGTGTCAATGTTGAGACATCAGGTACCGATTTTTGGACATATTCAGGTAGCATCAGACCCATCTGAAAAGAAAGTCTGATGCTCGTGAGACATCCAGCCGTAGAAAAATACCCAAATTGCCTTACGCTGCTGGAGCCTGGCTTTAAATTGCCAGCAGAGGGATTGCGTTTGAAACGTCTTCTCAAAATCCCTCTGAGTCAGGGACTGTTTGTTCTGCTGTAGGGCAGAGCCAAGCAGCTGGGCTGGCACCGAGCTCCCCCAGGTTTCCCTGAATCAGACGTAGAAAATAATTTGAAGATCCCAGCAGCTTCTTGCAAAGGACAACCAGGCAGTAATAGTGAGCAAAATTAGAGGCACGCTAAGCTAGCAACACAGAGCTTTGGTTAATTCATCCAGTTAATTTATTTCAAAAGACAAAGTGGGTCTCGATGCAGATTTTACCTTTTTTACCTCTCTTTATTTGCCTTCTAAACTTGGCCAGATGGTTGGAGAGTCGCCGGCCCAAGTAATGCAGCTATCTTGGCTTCATGTGGATGCAGCAAATTGTGCTCAGGCGCTGCTCATTTTTGATCTCTTTTTGTTTTCCCCCTGCCACGCCTGAGCTTTGAGCAATAGATGAGCAAATAATGGGGGTGGCAAAACTTCCTGCCGCTAACAAAAGAAATATTCCACGGTAAAAATGGTTCCCGTGATTATTTTATCAGCTACTGAGAGTGAAAATGTCCATCTCGCTTTTAAGGTGTTTAAGCTTTATTTGCAGAAAAGATGTTTAAAGCGAACTTGTTTTTATTTTTTTTTATTTTCCTCTCCTGCAGGATGACTTCGGATTGTGGAAGCGTGGTTTAATGTCAACATGAATTGTTGCAGGCCAACAAAATGTTTGACATCGGTTTTAACTTAACTCTTACTTAAGAATTTATTCAAATAGCTATGCAAATAAAGTTCTGCTTATCTCATTAATGATTATTCTAGTCCAATTACTATTTAAACAGCGTAACAGACCCGGGACAGGTTTGGGTGCCTCAGTTTAGTCAATAGGATTGTCCCAGGATTACGGGGGTGCCTATTTTAAGAGAACCATTTTTATCTCGATTAATTAAAAAGGAGAAGGTTTTCCTTTTCTCGTTTCCAAGGGGAAGTAGGCCAGGGTCTGCTGCGGTGGCTGGGACGTCACGCGCTGCCGTGTCACGGTCGTCCTCCTCTTTGCAGCCTCTGATCCCCGCGCCGGTGTCACACATCATGAAAGCAGTGCTGCTCCTTTCTTCATGTAGGAATAAAGGAATCACCGCCTGTGCTGTGGCAGATAAGACTGGCTCTTCTGCCAAATCCAAGTAGCTGTCCCCGCTACCTGAAGGATTTCAGGGTAGCTAATCGGAGGAATCGCTCCGTAGGGATGTGAAACAGCAAAAACTGGGGGCTGGTTTAGGCAGAATTCCTCGTGTTTGGAGAAACTGCAGACTTGTGCTTTGCATAGCTCGTAGTCCATGTTTTATCCCGCTATTTTCTGTTTGAGCCACGTGTCTGACCAGCGACATCACTGGCTTGGGCTGCGCCTTCCTTCTTCCTTCCCACTCCAAACCAGAGGCACGGTTTCGTGCACGTAACCGCTCAGATCAGCCGTCTGGCTGGACACGAGCGCCTGCGTGAAATCCTGGAGGCTCGGGCTGAAAAACAGGCAGCCTCAAGGAGAGCTGAAACCATCCCGAGTCAAACAACACCGTGGAATAGCTCCTGCCTTTTGTGTTTTGGTGCCCGGCAGGGTCTACTTTCCGCTCATGCCGCGTGTTCCTGCCGAGGTAACCTCTCTGCCAGGGCCTTACATTGCATGGAGCTTCAATGCTCATCTCTTTAAAGGCCCTGAACACCTCAAGGCAGCAGCCTTTTAGCCGGAGAAGTGCCACGAGCATCTCTCTCGAGTCCCCTTGCTCCCAGCCCAGAGGCTTTGTCACTGCCGACACCGGGACCGGGTCAGTCCGCAGCGAGCACAGCTCAAGAACTCAGGCTTTGTGCCCGTAAATTAATGTCTTCAGCAACGTTATTTTCCTATCGCGTCAATAAAAGGGTAAAAAATAACATCAGGCACAGGAGAGGAAAAGCAGATCGCTGGCAAAGCTTAACCGCTGCCAGCAGAGCGGAGCTGGAATTCTTGCAGACTTGGAAAAATGGCATAGGTGCTCGGAAACGATTGTGCCCGCGTGTCTCGTCGCGTTTTTCTTCCCCTGGTTTTCATCGGTATGAAATAATTTTCTTTCTCTCTCTCCCATGTGCAAGAGAGGCTGCGTAGCTCGCGGCACGGCAGCCCCAGGCCTGGCTCCGGGGCTGGTTTCTGGTGGCTTGGGAGAGCCTCGGGGCCCTTCTCTGGGTCAGCCCCTTACCCAGGGAGTGATGCTCGGGTCTGAGACGTCTCCTGCCGTAGCGCTTGGGTCTCCTGAGGAAATGTGCTGCAAGAAGAAGCTCTCGGCAAATAAAACAGGGTTTGGATGGGGCTCTGTTTTTGAAGAGCTTCAGGCCTCCGAAGCTCAAACTGTTTTCAAAATTTATTTTCCTGCTGGCTTTACGCGTCGGCTGCTGTTTAACCCTCTGCTCTTCCGAGCAAAAAGAAAAAGTCATCGCCCCACGAGGAGGCATGGCTTTCTTCCTCCTCAATTATCTCTCATTAGTAAGCACAAGCAACTCCATTTAACTGCCTTGGGAACAATTTCTGCATCTATTGAGCTGGCCTACAGTAAGTCTTGTGGTTTCCTGTTGGCCCTGGAAACTGAGCACACTTCATTATGGGCAATGCTTTACTGCACCTCATTATTTTTTCATAATCTTATTGTACTTCTCCTTTTAACAGCGATGGAGGGGGGGGGAATGGGGGAAGGGAGTAAACAAGCTGAGGTCCTTTTGGGTCCCGAACCTCCCCAACCAGCTTTTGGAATCTGCAACCACGCATCGGCGACGTTGAGTTAATTGGCCACTCCAGCAGCTTTTTGGAAAAAAAGTCAGTGGGTTTTAAGGTAAGGAAAGCTCCTTCATCACCCTGCGAGCTCAGGCCTTTAAGAATCCTCTTCACAAACGGGTCCAGAGCTCAGTGGTCGGGTCCAGGAGGAGGCGAAACGGCACCGGCACGAACCTCGGCAGCGGCAGCCCCGCTCTCGCAGGTGCCTCGCCTCCCTTTGCCGGTGTCTTGGCAGCGCTCGCCATCTGTTCCCGTCCTTATCCTCGCCGCCTCCAACCCCTTATCCTCTTTATGGCACTCTTCTGCTTTATCCTGCTGTCCCCTGGCAAATCCTGGCGAGGCGCCGCGCTCAGCCACGGCCGTGCTTTAATCTTTTCCACATCCTCGGTGGAAAGGTGCTGCCGTGTCCTCCTGTTAGGTTGTGCTGTAGGGACAGGGGGGCCGTGCTGTTGTCTGGCATCTCCCCCGTGGGGTTTGGCCGTTCCTTGTGCCCACCACCAACGCCCGAAGCTCCAGACGAGGTGGAGGAGTTTTGGGGAGATGAGGGGCGCTGGGGCAGAGTTTGGAGACCAAGTCCGTGCCACCAAGCCTCGGGCAGGCGGGCATTTAACCTCCCTGTTCTCCGTGGAAGGGGCACAAGTGATAGAGCGAGATAAACGTGGCTCAGGGCTTGAGTTTGCCTCTGCCTTAAGGAGTTTTGAATCAGTTTTAGGATGTGATTTTAATTTCCGAGGCGTTCAAACCCAGACGGCCCGCCCCAGCTGTCACAGGGGTGTGCCGAGGGTGTCACACCAGGCCCGGAGCTCTCTCAGATTTTTGTCCTTGCGATTTGGGGTTTTCCAAAGGAAAGTTCAGACCCCGGGGCACGCCTATGGCAGCAGAGCCAGATGTGGGTTTCCCCTGGAGCTCCACCTCTGGCTCTGCCCAGCGCTGCCTCACCCCAACATTTTTCCTGTGTCCTCTTCTCTCTCTCACACGATTTCTGACACCGAGCCAGCCGAAACAACCCGACCGCTTTCCTCACAAAGCAACTGAGTGAGAACAGGGTTTTTCAGCTCAGGCGTTTGACGCTTTCCTCCTCAATTCCCCTCCTGATGTTGGCGCTCGCATCTTCTCCCCCTGCGCCCCGCTCCTTCCTCCTGCTCCTGGGAGGATGAACGCGGGGGGCGATGCTCGGGCCGTGCAGTTCGGCAGCAGCAGCTGGCAGCGGGCTGCCCAGGCTTGGAAAAATCCGAGTTTTTTTTTTTTTTTTCCACTTTCCGCCGTTGCCAATTAGGGCTGGATGCGGGGAACGCTGCTCTCCTTCGCCAGCCTCGCAGCTGACACGCTGGGAACGCAGACGAGTCCATTAACCTCCCCGAGCCGAGGGCTGCCTCCCACGTCTGTGAAGTGAATGGAATAAAACCGGGGCCTGGCGGAAGGGTTAAGGCATTACCATATGTGAAGTCCTCAGAAATCCGCAGATGAAAGGCTCTTTAGAAGTGCAAAGCGCTATTATTGGGCTGGCATCTGCGGAGCAACTTGCGCAGGAGCCCGCCGCCGCTGCGAGGTTTCCAGCTAGGAAGTTCTGAGGCAGCTTTCATCCAAGGGGGATAAAAAATATTAAAAAAAAGGGAAAAAAATCCAATCCAGAAACAGATTCCGGAGGGTTAGAGGGACCGGATCGGGGCTGAGGTAGATGGGGGAGATCCCACATGGCCTGCAGCAGGGCCCTGGGTCCCTATGGGGCTGTCCCGGTGTTTTGGGGCCCGGTGTTTTGAGTTTGTTCCCCCTGCTCGTGATGTCCCCGTGGTCCCGTAGCAGTGGGTTCAGCTGATCCCACACCCAACCCACCCCGTCCCTCCTTCTGGGGGTGCTCCCTGCCTCCCTAAAGGGGCAGAATTGGGGCAGGTTGTGTTAGCACCATGGGGCCCCAAAGGCATTCGGCACTTGGCCGGGCGCCCCTCAGCACCGTGTCCCCGTACCGAGCCCCGTTCCCCACCGAGGGGCCAAGCGTAGCCTGGGGGAACATCCACCAACGGGACGGTTGTGGGACATCCAGCAGGACCCCGGGACGGGGCTGGAAAACCCCAAAGGAGCCGTTCGGGTGCTGTCATTTGGGGTCATGGGGTGAGAGTGGAGCCGCTCGGGGGCCAACCCCGAGGTTTCGCCGGCAGCCTGGTGGGGTCGGCTGCGTGAGCAGGGCTCTGAACGGGGACACGGAGGTGGTTTGAGACACCACAAGAGGGTTTTTTGGCAGGTTTGGCCTCTAGGGCTCTGTTCGGCCCTGGTATGACAGAGAGGAGCTGCCCCACACCGCGTCTGTACCCCATGGGCACCAGCACGGCCCCAACGCGCTCTGCCCATGGGGGACACCCTCGTGCACCCCGTCCCTCACAAACCCCACGACGACGCCCGGTTGTGGCGACAGGAAAAGGTTGAAATTAGGCCAGGCAGCAAAGAGGCGAGATTTTAGCTTTATTTCACACCCCGCTGACCCCTGACGAGGGAGGACGGGGGCACCAAGCCCGGACCTCGGGGGCGCTCAGCACCATCCCTCCTCCGACCCAACGCTGCGCTGAGGGGGGTGAAAAACCCCAAAAAAAGCCTCTCCCGAGGCCGGGACCCCGCGGCACAGACGGTTCTTTCTTCGCCGGGTTTTTCTGCGCCCCGGCCCCGTAAACAATCCTATTGTGCGAGGCACAAACAGGGCGAGGGCGAGCGGGGAACAAAAGCGGCCGTTGAGCGGCCGGAGCAGCGCGTGACGGCCCCGCGCCGCTCGGGGCCGTGGGGGGATCGCCCTGGACCCGGCACCGCCGGCCCCGCTCCCGGGGAAGCGTCCCGAGGGGTTTTTTTCCCCCCTGTGAAGAGGCCTCGGGGTCAGTCGGGTCCCGCCAGGTGGCCGGGGTGCTGCTGTGTAAGGTGTGCGGGCCCCATGTAGATCCCATAAAGGGTACAGGCCCTGCACAGACCCCACACAGCGGCTCAGACCCCATAGAGGGGTGCGGGTCCCATTAAGGCCCCGTAACAGGTACAGGCTTCATACAATGCCCATAACAGGGTCTGGACCCTATTAAGGCCCCACACAGGGGTACGGGCCCTATAGAGGGCCACAGACCCCACAGAAACCCCATAGAGGGGCCCAGGCCCCATGCAGGCCCCATACAGGGGTGCAGACCCCATAAAGATCCTATAAAGGCCCCATAGAGGGGTCCAGACCCCATAAAGGCCCAATGAAGACCCTATAAAGGCCCCATACAGGGGTGCAGACCCCATTGAGGCCCCATACAGGGGTGCAGACCCCATACAGACCCCATAAAGGCCCCATACAGGGGTGCAGACCCCATTGAGGCCCCATAAAGGCCCCATACAGGAGTCCAGACCCCAAAAAGGCCCAATGAAGACCCCATAAAGGCCCCATACAAGGGTGCAGACCCCATAAAGGCCCTATAAGGGCCCCCTACAGGGGCGCAGACCCCACTCACACTCCCCTAAGCCCCCATCCCTGCCCTATAGAGAGGCCCCGCCCCCAGGCCCCGCCCCCAGCCCCGAAGCCCCGCCCCTC
This sequence comes from Aythya marila, assembly GCF_965140915.1. Classification (NCBI taxonomy): domain Eukaryota; kingdom Metazoa; phylum Chordata; class Aves; order Anseriformes; family Anatidae; genus Aythya; species Aythya marila. The sequence continues at coordinate 2,168,238 of NC_139070.1, forward strand.
CCTCCCCCTCCCTCCCCTCCTCCCACCCCGCGCATGCGCCACGCGCCGCCGCCGGGGCGGGGCCTCACCCGCGCCGCCATTGGCTCTGCCCAGGACGGGGGGGGGGGAGAGGGGGGAGGAGGGGGCGGGGCGGAGGAGGCCGCGTGCTCCCGCGAAAGCGCTCCGGGCGGCCGCGGGGGCGGCGTCACCGTTCCGGGCGGGCACGGGGGCGGTGCAAGGCGTTCCGCCCCCCTCCGCCGCCCCCCCCCCCCCCTCCCGGTCCCGGTCCCGGTCCCCTCCGCTTCCTCCGGGAGCGCGGCCTCGGCCTCGGCGGCGGCAGCGGCCCCGGGTGCGGCATGGAGCCGCTCGCAGGTAACGATCCCAGCGGCTCGGGGCGCTCTCCGGGTCCCACCGGGCCGTAGGGGCTGGGAGTGGGGGGGGGGGTGCCCGGTACCGGGGCCCCGCCGCCGGTTCCCGGTGGGGCCGGGGTCGGTGTCGGGGTTGGGCCCGGAGGGGTCCGCGCTGCCCTTTGGGCCCCCAACTACCGGGCCCGGGGGGTCCCGGTGAGGCCGGGGCCGTGCCCGGTGCCCGGTACCGGGGGCTCCGGGGGCTCCGGGGGGGTCCCAAGACCCCCGGTGAGGCCCGGCCGCCCCTCTCCGGGCTCCCCCCGGGCTCCCCCCGGGCAGCCCCGGCTCCGGGAGGGTCCCGGACACGGCCCCGTGGGGGCCTCGCTGCCGCCGCCGGGCCCCGAGCGCGGCCGCGCCCCGGGGCCCTGGGGTCCCGTTAGGAGCCCCCCGAGGAGCCCCCCCCGGACACCCCCCGGCCCGGTTCGGCCTCGTGAGGGTGCCCCCGGCCCCGGTTGTCCCCGTGGGGAGCCCCCCGAGGAGCCCCCTGTCCCCGTTTGTCCCCCCCCGGCCCCGTTTGTCCCCCCCCCGTCCCCGTTTGTCCCCCCCCGACCCCGGTTGTCCCCCTGGGGCACGCCCCGAGGCGCTCCCATCCCCTTGAGGAGCCCCCCAAGGGTCCCCCCCATCCCCATTTGCCCCCCCGAGGATCCCCCAGTCCCCCTTTTTCCCCCTGAGGAGCTCTTGAGGACACCCCCCCGTCCCCGAGGAGCCCCCCCAGGGTGCCCCTGTCCCTGTTTGCCCCCCGATGAACCCCCATTCCTCTTCAGCCCCATAAGGAGCCCCCATCTCTGTTCTTCCCCCCCCCGAGGATACCCTTTTCCTCATTTGACCCCTTGAGGAGCCCCCCTGAGGACACCCCTGTCCCTGTTTGTCCCTGTGAGGAGCCCCCCAGGACCCCCCTGTCCCCATTCATCCCCTTGAGGACTCCCGTGTCCCTGTTCCTCTCCCTGAGGAGCCCCCATCCCCGTGAGGAGCCCCCCAGCACCCCCCTGTCCCAGATCATCCCCCTGAGGTCCCCCCCATCCCTGTTTCTCCCCATGAGGAGCCCCCGAGGAGCCCCCATCTCCCTGAGGAGCCCCTGAGGTGCCCCCATCCCCGTGAGGAACCCCCCAGCACCCCCCTGGCCCCATTCATCCCCCTGAGACCCCCCCCCAGCCCTGTTTCTCCCCATGAGGATCCCCCGGCCCCGTTCTGCCCCGCGAGGATCCCTCGAGCAGCCTCTCCTCCGCTCAGGTGCCTCTCCCCCGACGTGCAGGTATCCGTGCAGGTATCCGTGCAGGTATCCGTGTCCGTGTCCGTGTCTCCTGGCGTTGCGGAGCTGGACCTGAATAATTCAGGCTCGAGCAGCGCCCTGGGGAGGACGAAGCCCGGCCTGGCCGCGCCGCTTACGGTGCCAGAGCCAAAAGCGCGTGGCCGCCCAAATAACCGGCTGCGAGACAACCGGGCAGGGCCTTTACACGCCCAAAATACACGGGATGGAGGTGGAGAGGGGTGCAGCGTGGTGCTGGGCTGTTCAAACTCCCTCACCCGCAGCGGTTTCGTGTCAAAATCTCCTCGCTTTCCTCTGGCGTCGCCCAGAGCTGGGGGGGGATTAGCGCTCTGGAAATCCACGTGGCTTCGAAACGCCGCGGTTGTGCTCAAACCGGAGCGAACCCTGCGGGTCCTCCTGCTCCTGCCGAGGGTTTGGAGCTGTGGCAAAGCTGTCGGCTGCTTTCTGGGCCGGTTTTTGGGTGCTGAGCACCCTGGGCACCGTCAGGAGCTGTGGCCCTGCTCGGATGCCGCACGTCCCGCTCGGAGCACGGTTTGCAGCTTGGAGTCGCGGGGCCGAGCACGAATCAAGCTGCTGCCCTATAAGTGGCAGAGCAGGAGGAGTGAAAGCTTGAAAAACTTGGTGGCTGGGATTATTGACATCGGGTTGCTGCTGAAGTTGAATTTCTCCCTTTTAGGAGCCGGGGTTTGTTTTCTGCCTCGCCGTTCTCGCTGCCCCCCGGAGCAGCGGCGGCGCTCGGGGTGTGAAAACTTTTGCGAGCTGCTTTGGAGGAGGAAAAAAAAAAGGCAACGAGACCAAAAAAATAAAAAAAAAACCGCCTTGTGGTGCTAATTGTAAGGCCAGGCTCGGAGTTAAGGGTTTCAGCTTAACAAAAGCTGACATTTCAAGTGGGTGCGAGGGAAGCAGTTGGCAGGGTGAGGCGCAGCGTCAAAGTTGGGACGGGAGCGCGGGCAGCCGGCTCCTCTCTGCCCCTCGCGAGTCGTCCCCACAGCACAGCGAGGAAAAAGCTCCTCGCTCGGGAGATGAGAGGGATGTTGGTGATGGAAAATGCACTGGTGGAGCTGCTCTTTGGGGAAATTTGGTGTTTAAAGCACACGAGAGCACGTTGTGGGTTTTTTTTTGCCTGCTGCAGAAGCTGAGGGATCGCGGGGGGAGGCGGCGAGGAGCTGTGCGCCCAAATCCTTGCAAAAATTGGGCTGAAATCGTCCTAGAGCCTCAATTTTGTGTCCTGGTGCCAGGAGTTCGCCGTCCTCCTGGCTCTCGCCCCGCTCCCGCGAGCCCCGCCGATGTCTCCGCCGGCCTCTCCGGGTGAAATTTCCACCAAGGCTTCAGTGGAGGCTCGGAGGAGGGAGCAAAACATTTGGCTTTAGGATTTCTCCTGAAAAAGCCTCGGGGAAGAGGAGCTGCTGAAGAACAGCGCCCGGTGGGGCAGGGGGGCAGCGGGGCTGCTCCGCCTGCCTTTGAAGCCGGCTTTTCCCTGGCTTTGCGGCTCTGTTCCCGTGCTGCTGCGGGCACGGGTTTCAATCCGAGCTGGAGAATCGGCTGGAAGTCGAAATTAGCGCAGCTGAATTTAGAGCAAAGGCGAGCAGGTGGCTGCAGCCCATGGAAATAGGACGGGGCGTGCTCTTCAGGGAAGCCGCGCGCGCGTGAAAACCGTCGCAGGGATCCCGGCGAAAGTTTACAAAAGGCGACCCTCCCCTCGCTGCTGCCTCTCCTGCGCCCTGGCCTTCTGGAGGGGCAGCGTTTTGGGAAAGCTGCTCCCCGTCGTGGAGGTCCCGTGGAGGTTTTTTTTTGTTGCAAAAATCCCGTTTTGCGCCCAGCACGAAGCGCCGTAGCCCCACGAGCTCAGCGCCCCGTCCTCAGCCCGCCCATTGCTTCTATTTAGGAACAAACATTTTTGTCTTAACTTTGCCTCGTGGGCTGGGTCCCTCTCGTGCCCGTGACCCCACACCTGCCTTGGCACCGGGAATAATTCTTTTGCTGCTGTCAGGGGCTCGGTGACGATCAGCCCCTTGAAGTTTCACCTTGGTGGTGCCGTGCGGGCTGCAGGATCTCTTCTCGGAGCTGAGCGACCACGAGAAAAGTCATAAAGGGGGCTCCTCGCACCGCATTCGGGCACCCCGCTGTGCGTGGGGTGACCCGAGTCGCAGCGGGGGCTCCTCAGGGACTTGGGGGCAGGAGGCAGCAGCGAGGAGCCTCCCTCGAGGCCCACGCGCTTCCCGTCCGGCTCATTTGGAGCCGAGCCACGCGAGGAGCTTATTTTGGAGGAGCTCTCCTGATAAGGCTTATTAAGTCAAGAGCAGGGCTCGGGCAGCACGGCCGGGGGGCTGCTCGGGGCGCTGCATCTCTGGGTTGCATCACGAAGCTTTCGTCGGGCGCGAGGCAGGGCCACGCAGGCAAGCTCTGCTTTGCAGGTAAGCGCCCTTCGGCGCCGCTTTTGGGGTCGTTTTTTTTTGAATTTAGGAGCAACAAGCAACAGAAGCTTCGCATCGAGGTCTGCTGCTCGCTTCGGCTGCTGGGACCTCGCGGGGGAGCCCTGCAGGGCAGGAGAGCAGCAGCTGGGGGATTCCTCCCAGGGCATCGTGGCAGCGAGCTGCTGCTGGGCTTCGGGTCCTGAGCCGGCAGCGATAGCTCTGCAGCACCTTCTGCAGCGTAGAGATCCAGAAAAAATCTGTTTCCTTGTGATTTTTTAGCATTTACGGGACTTGAGCCAGCTTTGAAAACACCTCAGGTGCGCGGTGAGGGCTTTTTTTTGCTCCTGTGGTTGTTAAAAACCAAAAGAGCCGTGCGTTGGTAAGCAAAAGTCCCTGAGTGCTCTGGAGGGCCCCGCTCTGAGGTTTGCTGCCTCCTCGTCCCAGAGTTAGGTGGAGGCATCCCGGCGGTGGCTGCCCAGCTTTCACTCTCTGTTTCTATGGGTGTGGTGACCGAGCAAGAAATCCTGTTTGAGGATCAAGCTCATTACGGCGCCGAGCCGCGTGTGACTCACGGCCGCTGGGTGTAATCTCTGCCTCGCTCCGCTGGGTCCCGGTGCGCGGCGAGGGGGCAGGAGCACGGCGAGACCTTGCTGAAAAGGAGCACGGAGCAGCCCAGAGGTAACGTGAGAAAATCTCGGTGCCGTCTCTAGGTGGGGAGCTAGCAGAGCGCGGAGTGTCCCGGTGCGAGGCTTCTACCCGTGCCTCGCGAATTAAAGCGATCAGTGATGTGAGCCTAGCCATGGATCGGGCAAATTCTGCTTCCCAAAGCCTTTGTTGTGGTCTTGTTCGCCCCCACGTAGCCCACGGCCTCGCTGTTCTTCGTTCTGCTCCTCGTTAGCTGATGCTCGTTGACTCAGAGGCTCCCTGCGACCCCGCGTGCTCGCCGTTGGCATCCCCAATCGTAAGGAAACAGCTTTCAGCACCCAGCCCGGGAAACGCGCCCGATCCAACCCCAATCCGGCTTAAAATCAAAATGCTGGCAGTGCAGAGGAGGAATTCAAATCTTTGGTGGCTGATACCTTTCAAGATGTTGACTTAAAAGCCGGAGTTTAAAAGTGAAAGGCAAAGCGAAGTGTCTTTTCACGCAGAAGGAAGCGTTTTCCTTGGGCTGAAGCCGTGGAGTTTCCTTACGTGGTTTTGGTTGCTGTGTCCTGCTGCCTCGGGTGAACGGGAAACGGACGCCCAAGCCCTGAAGGCAGACACCTTTTTCTTACTTTCGTTTTATTTTAGGACCCAGACATACGTGAGGCACCTCCGAGAGCCCGCTCCCGTGCTGGTGGTTGGGTTTGGACCTCGGGAGCTGGGGCTCGTGGGTTTGCCACCCTCCGACCCCTCCCTCAGCATCAGCCTGACGGGCAGCTTGGTGAGACCGGCTAAAAAATAAATACTGCTCCATTTCTGCTTCTATTCACCCCGCTTTTGTGCTGGGACTGACGATTTCATGCTGCTGGTCTCGGTAAGATTGGCCTTCAAGGAACAGGGCAGAGCTATTGCCCAGGCAAGTCGAGTTACGACGGCTCCTAAATGTCTGCAATTCGGGAGGTTTTTAGCAGCGGAGCTGTGTCCAGGTGTAAGTTTGTGTCCCTGTGCTTCCCTCCCTTCTGTGTTTGCACAGAGCTGATAAAGCGGCTGGCGGGTCCTGCCCGGGGTGGTTCGGTGCCAAGCAGAGCCCTGGGAACAGTTTCTGGAAGCTCTCAGTGCGTCACTGTGAGGTGCTGGGGAGATTTAATCCTCTCTGGAGGTTGCGGGGATGAAACCTCTGGTCTTGGCTGGGGGGAGAAGGTTTTCTCATGCAGGAATCATCTCTGGCATGAGCTAACGCTGGCGGCTCGTTCCCTTCCGAGGCTGGTAGAGGACCCATGCTTGTGAAGTATGACGGCGTGTTCAGACACGACAGCAAAACAGGGTGAAATATTTCCAGTAGCAATGAACTCAGTCATCCTTTCTGGACAGGACAATGAAAAAACAGTGAATCAGGCTGAAACCATTCGCTGGCAGTTCTGTGAAACGCCTCCGAGCCCGATGGGGGATCTCGGTGCGGCGGCCTGAAGTACCCACGCGTACCAGGAGGGGTGCTGGGTGGTTTGCTAACCTTTCCTCTTCTCTTTTCCTTCCTTTTGTTGATTTAAGCAACACCCTGCGGCTTTGGCATTTTAGAAACAGCTCATGTTTGGGGGGATAATTTGGTAATAGCCTTTTAGCTTTGTTTTGAGTCTGCGCTGCTGAAGCCCAGCGCAATAAGAATGGCATGAGCAAACAAGAGAGCACAATATAATGCCAATCTTTTAAAACAAGCCCAAACCCCATTGAAACTGAATTAATACACTTCCGAATACGGTCTTCAGAGATGCGAGCGACTAATTCTGCTGTTCCTAAACCCGGGCCTCTTTGGGAGCTCGCCTGCACAGAGGAACTTCGCACCGCGGCGTTCGTGGCAGGCTCGGGGCAGAAGCTCAGCCTGCGCCCGTCTGTGCAGATGAAGGACTCTTGGTCCTGGTGCCAGGGGCTGTGATTTCTGCAGATCCTCCTGGAGGATCCTGCTGGGAGCTCTCCCTTCCCCTGCTTTGGTTAGAAGTGGTCCCCGAGCGGAGGATGGTGACATTACGGGCACAGCGAGCGCGTCCGTGTAGGGCAGCAGCACGGGGCGCTTAGCACCTTGCCAGCTCCTGCCTTATCTGCTCCCTGTGAGCAGTTATTGTGGCAGCACCGAACGCACACGCTTTGCCCTCATGTAAGCAGGTCGTAAAGGGCTTTTTATATGCTTTGGAAGCAGAAGTCGGGGAGGCTCGTGGCGGCGGCGGCTCTTCAGTCGTGCAGCTGGTGCTCGGTCACGTCAGGATCCGTCCCTGCGCGTGGTTAGGTTGTTGTTTGTTAGATCAGATCCTTGGGCTCTTTTGCAGGTGAACATTTAAAATGCTGACCGGGATCCTTGCCTCTGACTGCGAGGTGAATGCTCTTGATGCTTTTTTGGTGTTTTTCCCCAAGATTATTTCTGAAACGTAGACGCTTCCCAGGCTCATGCCCGTGCTGCGCGGTGCTGGCTGCTGCCTGCGCAACAAGCCTGAGAGTCCTTCCAGTGTCTCATAAGGGCGAGGCTTAATTAAGCTTTTTATAGCATTTTACAAGCATTAGCTAACGCAATATTGTGACATCCCTGTGGGGTAGGTGTTTTGCACTCGTCCTAATAAAGCTGTTTCTGTCTGCGGGGGCACTCGGAGAATTGCTGGAAAGGGGACGCCGCTGAAGCGAGGGGGCTGGCGATGGCCCTTCGGTGAGTCCAACGTCATGCCAGGCTGCTCTAAAAATGTGTGAATTCCCAGAGGTTTGGGTTTCCTAACGTTATTGCATGCCCACGTGCAGCATCCCCTGGCAGGTGATGTTGGGAAGAGGCTCTTGGAGATGTTCACAGCCTCAAAAAGGAGCCAGTTTTGGGACAGCACTTCTTTCCCTCCAGGTTATGGCAGCCTCCAACATCACCTGTCCATCCAGGCCTGGCCTGTCACCTGTTTGGGGCAGAATCTGAATATTTTGGCTCTGCCTCAGGGGACGCCGTGCTGAAGATGAGGAGCCGCAGCCCGCAGACCTGCCGAAGGTGCTGCTGGTTGCCTGCTTGGGGGTTGGCTGGACAAAGCATTGAAAAGCTGCACTTTTCTGAAGAAAAAGGAGAATAGAAAGTTAGGTGAACGTGCGCCACGTGGGCTCCGTGTGAGCAGCGCTGAGCTTTTAGCTGATTCCTTATCTTTATGGCCCTCGGAGAGAGATTGTGGGGTATGAAAGGAGCACGGAGGTTACGGGTGCTGGTGTTTGGGCTGAGGGAGGGGAAAGGTCAGCTCGCCGAAACACCCGGTCTGGTTTTATCTGGCTGGCAATACGGCAAATTGTGAGGAAAACTGCAACCCTGAGGCCTGAAAGATGCCAGTGTTCGCCTCGGACGTAGGCTTCTCCTCGTCGTGAGGGGCGAGCAGCGCGACGCCGCATAGTTCCGAGCTGGCGTCACGGCAGCAGAGGCGGTGAACTCCAGGAATTCCTAACAGCCCAGGACATTGTGGTTTCTACAATGAGGTGGGCAGGCTTTCACGAAAATATTGACACCGGTGTCAGTGGGCTGGGGCTCGGTTGTCGCGTCCTTCGTGGGAGCCCTCGCCCGAGCTGTGTGGCACCGCCGAGGCGAGGAGGAGGTTGGCTGGCTCTTGGGCTTTTCGGGCCCTTCTGCCTTGGTGGTTTTGTTTTTTGTTTTTTTTCGTTCCTTTTGGTTGGTTTTCAGTTTAGCTTTGTCGCGTTGCTTCTTGCTTTGGGTCTCCCTGTGTTCCCCTGGGGTGTGTCGCGTTGCTTCGCCGACGTGCCGGAGGAGCAGGGCCGAAGGCCGCACGCGGCAGGGAAGGAGGGCAGCAGCCAGGCCGGTCGCCAACATGGCCTTAAAATATTTGATAAGAGTAATTGGGATGAAAGCCTTCCGTGAAGTCAGTGCTTTTACAGCTTCTGGTGGGGGGCAGCTTCTTGTGGCGGGCTGTTGTGAGGTGAATAATCCCCGGTTCTGGTGTCTCATCAAAGCGCTTTGAGGAGATGCGGACCGTGGAAGAGGAAAATGTGAAGGAAACGCAAGCAGCTTTGCTGCCTGCCAGACAGGAGCCTGCTTGTGTAGCTTTGAGAAGGGTGTTAGTGCAAAATAAAGAATGCTTTCTTATAAAATAACAAAAAAGCCTCTCAATAATAACCCTTCACAAGTTGACTTCTTGCGCGGGCCGCGGCTCGCTGGGCAGAGGCGGCGGGGCAGGCGCGAGAGCAAAGCCCCCAAAACCCACTTTCTGTGGTGACCAAGCTGTGTTACGGTCAAATTATTCCCGTGGAAGTGAATTTCCACACTTTGAAGGCAGAGCTGACTGTGAGGGAAAGGGAATAAGGCACTGCACCCATTGCTCCACCACCCCTCCATCTCGCTGCTGCTCTTTGTGTGCTGGGACATGGCCCAGAGGCCAGCAGATTGCAGAAATGGGTAACTCCTATCCCCTGGGAGTCTGGAAATCCGGCTGGGTGTAGATTTTGCAGTGTTCCCCCCAAATACGCTGGCTGCTGGGTGAATACACTGGCTCCCGGTGCCCCGTTCCGGGCGGTTTTACCGACGGGGTGCCAACAACAATGTGCAATTGTGAGCTTTACAGCAGAGTGTTTATTCAAACAGAAATCTTCCTGAGGATTTCAGTGCGAATGAGGCACTCTTCTTCCCCGGAGATCTATTCTGGGCCTCGATGCAAGTTTTTTGGGAAGGATGTGAAGCCTCGTTGATGCGAGGCCAGCCCTGTAGATGTAAATCCTTCCCGGGCAGAGCTGCCTCCGCATCCCAGCTCCCACGGTGTGGTAGAGGTGGTGTCACCGATACCCCATCTGCAAAGAAATGGAGTTTTGTGAAGTTTTGAAGGCCTCAGCGAGGTGAGCGTGACGGCCACCCTGTTGCTGTTCTTCCTTAGATAAATCGTTGCACGTAAATGTGTCTGCTGCTTCCCAGCGCGCTGCCAAGATACCGCAGGTACATAGCCCATGGGGCTGCGTGTAATAGGCGATGGCTTTGGGCCCGGAAAGCTGTTTACAAAGCATTTACCCCAAGGTGCCTGCCTGCCTGGCACTTGTGCTTGCTTTATCCGAGCACCGATCCTGCGCCGTTCGGGCTGCAGCGCCGTGCCGGTGCCAAAAGCGGTGAGAAAGCCTCTTGCTTCTCGCCAAAAAGCGATTTGGAGGAGATGATAGGGCCTTATCACAACAGGGGGATGACTGGGAAGCGCTCCTGCCTGGTGTTTAAATGTGATGACTGTTTTGAAACTCCGAAGAGCGTGGTTGGATTTGGAGCCTCGCTGGTCCCGGGCTGTGCGAGCTCCCCGAACACCAGGGGCTGGTTGTGCTCCACGCCGTCATTTTCCCCCCAAAACAAGATTTTTATTGGTTTGAAGGGCTCAGAGTTCCTTACTCTCAACTCCTTCTCGTGCCTGAAAATGCAATTAAGGAGAACACGTTGGCTTTCCGTAGTCTTAAATTAGCGCCTTCCTGCTCTGCAGCCCCACGGTGAAATTAAACGAGAAAAACTTTGGAGGGTGCGAAATGGCTTGGAAATGCCTCGGAGTCACATAGGGGCTGGGGGCTGTCTGCTGGGAGGGAAATAGAAAGATTTTGGGGACAGTGGCTTGTCCCAAAGCACCCTTTGTGAGTGCCTCTGGGTATTGGGAGCTCCCCTTCCACTCGGCATGGGTGAGGAGGGGACCTCCAGGGGACGGGTCCGACCCCGTCTTTGCCTTCGGCAGGGAAGCGTCTCCCAAATTCCTCCCTTCCCTCCCGTGGGCGGGCAGTGTGCGGGGAATCGTTCTAATTTAAGCCTCTGCGAATTAAGGCAATTTGGTTTTGGCTCTTCACCAGTGGAAAAGGGGAGGTTTGGACGCCCTCCTTGTGACGGGAGCGCCGTGGATAGCAGCGGGAGACAGGGCTTGGGACATTCAGCTGGTGCTTTGCACAACGCCTTAAACAGCCAAAGCTTCGGGTGTGCAGAGCACTGCTTCTGGTGGCATTTTTTTTTTCCTGGAATAGCTTAAAATGTAAATATTTGGAAAATAGCGTTTCCTCGCTGAGCGCTGTTTCTGGGATGGCTTAAAGAAATGGACTTTATAATAATGAAAAAAAAAAATAGATGATTTCCAAGGTCATTTTGGGATTGTGTGCCGGGGTTATATGATACCTGTGGGGTCAGGAGTGACGTCTGTGTGGTGGGGATGCTGTCCTGGACCTGCCTGGCTTCCTGAGGAAGATCAAAGCGTGAATATTCATGAGTTAATTTGCTTAATTCCCGCGTCCTGCAAGTAACGGTGGAACCGCCTGCCTCTCGGGCCCGTGGGCTCCTGCCGTTGCAGCCCGGTGTCCGTAACGTGGCGAGGAAGCTGCTGGGGGATTACAGCCAGTGCTGGAAGCTGCCCTAATCGCATCGTAAACGCCTACGTGCGCTCACACGCACGCATGTACGGGGGGATTTTGGCCTGCTTGACACCTGTGGGACTGACCCTGCCTGCTCCAGCCGTACCCAGAGCGATGCCGGCAACGCGTGGAGCTGCCTGGTGTGTAAAAAGAAGCATTTACTCCTAAAAAGGATCCCATTCAGCAAGGAACGTGGGATTTGAGGATTGCCTTGGGACGACAACAGCCCCGAGATCGCTCTGGTGATAAACGACATCAAGGAGCTTTTCTGTGTAAGGAGTGTATGATTAGAGAGCGTGGATTTAACCAACAAAGCCAGGGAATTCCAGATTAAAGCTCGTGTTTCACTTGCTGGGCTTGGTTTGGGAGTCGGTGCCGTTAGGGACTTCAGCCCATCTTTAGGAATAATCCTCACAAGCAGTGGTTTTGAGGCGCCAGCAGAGAAAACGGGTTTGCTCGTCTGTGCAATGCTGAAATTCCCTCTGCTGCTCTCAGGATGGCAACGCCGCTATCAACCAGCCTTACGTGGTTTTTCCCCTCTTACTCACGTGCCAGATTTCAGCTTAGGAGGAGTTTTTTCCAGCAGGTCATGCTCCTTGACAGTCGATTTCTCTTTTTTTCCACCATAACCCTTTAACTGCAGGATCCCGCCGAGCGTTAGCCCGGTCCCGGCCTCGGCCGAGCGTGCTGCTCTCCATCTGTGCCGCGAGGAATGCAGTAAATCAGGATCTGAACGCGAGGCACAGCACACACCTACGTGTGGCTTTCTGGATCTTAGGACCTGCTAAAAAGGAAGGTTTACAGCGTGCACCTTCACGCTGGCTGGTTTTGTTCCCTTCCGGGAAGGAGATCGGCTCTCGGAAGGATTTCTGGGGGGCTGCCTTTGGAAACCTTTCGGTGGAGACTTTGGGGGCAGCAGGGTCTTGCAGCCGGGGCTGCCCACTGACTTGCATTTCCCCCGTCGTGTCCTTGCTGCCTTTGCCAGGTGGATCTGAAGGGCTCTCAAAGCTGCGAAAGGCAAAGGAAGCTTTAGGAAACAGCCCTGCAGGTCCGCGGCACCGGGGCCGGTTAAAATCAAGCACGGGAGAAACCGAGACGTTTCCCCTTCCTGGAGAGCTGGGCTGGGGCGTTCCTGTTCCTCTGCAAGCAGAGGAGGTTGCCCTGTGTGCCTGAAAGGCTTCTGGGTTTTATTTTCCGTAGGTGACTTCTGCTAATTGCGGCGCTTCCTTGGCAGGGTTGCGCGGCGCAGGGCTGCCGGCCCCTGGAGGGGTCGGGCGGTGCGGGCAGGTGGGCAGAGGTGAAAACCTTTCTGCCCCCAAACAACCTCGTTTCTCCTCCCGGGTGTTCCTCTGTGATTTTTATGAAGAGGGGCACCCCCGAGTCGCTTTGAAATGAGAATTATTCCTCCCCAAAGCTGCCGAGCCTTTGGTGTGCCTGCGTCTGCAGCATCTCTCCGGCTCTGCCCTACAGAGGGCGAAGCCCAGGGAGGCCAGCAGCAGTCCTGCAGCACGGTTATTTGGGGTTATTTAGGGGGTGGGAGGCATTCCCCCTTCCTCTGGGGGCACCTGCCATCGGATAGTTCGCAGCCAGCTCCGAGGCTGCTTCCCCGGGTTAATTATTTTGTGCCCTGTAACGCGAGCCGCGTGCGGTGTTGCTCTCTCGTTCCTAGATTGAGGCCGGGGTGCTGATCCGGGCGCCGTCGACCCCAGCTGCCGGGAGGAATCCATGAGCACACGGCCTTGGATATGGACATCGTCCTGTCGGATTTTGTTCGCTCAACGGGGGCAGAGCCGGGACTGGCCAGAGACCTGCTGGAAGGTAAATAAAGCCGGGGATAAAAGCAGGGAGGTGGCTGCTGGGGGTGACGGGGCTCCGAAGAGGGGCAGGGAGGCTGCTGGAGGGACCCGCGGGGCTGGAGGTGTTGAAGCGGCGCCGTCAGCAGCGTGGTTGGTGAAATTCTGCCCTGGTTTCTCGTTACACGTCCAGCAGCTAATGAATTTCACGTTTGGAAGGAGAACGTGTCAAAGAGAGCCACGAAATCCCTCTGCTCATCCTCTGTTCGCTGCCAGCAGCGGTCCGGAACGGTGGCAAAACCTGGGGCTTTCTCCTGTGCCTTCTGCAGGATTGAAAGCACAGCACTAGGTGAAGGCTGCCTGTACTTCCCGAGCTGCAGAGGAGTAATTATATAGGCAAAACCGTGCTTTTACTGGTAGATCTTGTTCTGCTTGTGAAGGTGGTTTGATTATGCCCGTATAAATTGCTGTTTTGGTGGTATCTCTCCCTCCGCACCACGAGCGGCGTGCTGCCGAGCCGCTGACCTCTCCTGGCAGCGTCCCTTTGTAGCCCGACGGACGTGGAGCCACGTCCAGCACCCGTCACGGGACGCTCCCAACAAACACAAAGATGCTGAAGAATCGCAGACAAGGCTCAAAAATCCATCATCATCATCATCATCACCACCACCTGCGCTCAGTCCGTTCGCTTTTAAGCAGGCGAGGCAGCCCCCGGGAGGCTCAGCACCCCACGCTGGCAGCATTCCAGTGCTCTGCCTACCTGCAGAAGATTTGTGCTTGCCCTAAAACACAGCCTGATGTCAAATCTCTGTCCCCCAACCTGCACGAGATCGAGAACTTGCTCGTTAGCGGTCGTGTTGAGCGTAGAGGCTGGGGGTGATCTGTTTGGGAGCTGGGAGCTGCGGGAAGGGGGAGAGGAGAGAGGCTGCCAGGCCCGAATTTTGGGACCGGGAGCTTCCTTGCAAGCGTTGCCTTTGGGTTCATGTTGACAAAAGGCTGGTGAGTAAATATTGCTGTAATGCTGGAGGACGGAAACGTTGCATGTGAAGCAGAGAGGGCTATGCTTGGCAGTTAATTAACCAATATGCAATTAGACGACACAAGACCATGCTTGCTGTGATACCTCGGCTATAGAATCATCCTCTCGTCTTCGGAACAAAGGTGAGCCTGCGAGTTTGACTTCGCTGCAGAAGCTGCTGCAGGTTGCTGCTGAAGAACAAACTCCCACCTGTTTTTTGACCTCGTTTTGGGGGTGTTTCTGCCTCCCATCCCTTTTCTTGCGTAGCTTGAGCCCAGGGCTCGCTCCTGAAGCATCCACACCATCTCCTCCGCTTGCTGCCTCTTGGTGCCGTGACAGCGAGGCACTCAAAGCCCTGAAATCATTGCTCTAATCTGTGTCTTCAGGCAGTTTGCTCCAGCTCAGGGCCAGCAGGTGGAGGATGCCTTTCCTCGCCCGGCTCCCGTGAGCCGTGTGCTGGCTGCAGGACTTCACCCGCTCAGCGTGCGGCCGCGGCGTCGCAGCGGAAGTCTGGCAAGCTGTGGCTTTTGTGGCGTGTTTCTGGCTTCTGGTTTTAGGTTTCTTTGTTTCACGTCGGGATTTCTAATGGTATCTTTCAGAATTAACACTGACGCTTGCGATGGAAAAAAGTTAAAGCAGGTATTCCTCCAAATTTTCTCTCTCTCTCCCGCTCTGGCACGCCGGTTGATTTATTCTGACAGCAGTTGTTTTGCCTCGTTTTCACGATGCGCTGCTGAGCGCTGCTGTTTTTCCTGTAGTCTCTGTGGAATTGACAACTCCACGTGTGGAAATGAGGCGAGACAGATTTGCCTTTCCTTTTTTTTTTTTGGTGTGTCTTAGTAAGGCTGTAGTGTGCAGTCAAACAAAAGAGCTGTACGAAGCGAACTAGTCAGACATGGAGTTTGAGGGCGAGCTGAGGAACTTGTGAGCTGTGGTTTTCTGCTCGTGCTTGGAGTTTCGTGCACGTTTCGATGCTGATTCTTTGGTTTTTCATTTAAAAAATAAGAAGGCTCAAAAGGTGAACCTTAAAATAACTTTCTACTTGGAGACAGTCGCTAAATGTTGCGGATTACATCTCTCAAAAGGATTTAAATACTTGAAAAATGTATTTCCTTTTGGGAATTAGGCATAACGATTTCTTTTATTGTCTGTGAGCTATCACATAAACCAACTGACAGTTTATATCTCTCTTCTGTAGTGGAGTTACTATATATAAAGCTGGCTTGCTTTCTACGCTGTCTGCTAACTTGCAAATTTAAGAGCTTAGATTAACAGTGTTCATAAAAATCACAATTTTTGCAAATGTAAGCCATATGGTAGACTCTTTTCTTTGCTATATATTCTTGCTTTTGGAAGACGGTGGCTTCTAAAAGGTCAATTTATTACATACATGAGAGGCTCGAGTGGAGTACCATTTATTCTTCCAGCCCGCTGGGTAGTGTTAGCAGGAAGTGGAACTGCTCTCAGGATTCACCCGACTCCTCTAAGTTCAAGCTGAATAAGTTTTACTGAATAATTCATCTGCCTTGTAATGGCTTGAGCCTGCTGAAAAGTGTTGCAGCTACTGCCCAGCCTGGCTGGCACCTTGCTTGCTCTTTTATTCTGGGTGTCAGCTGGAAGAGAGGTGGGTGGCTGCCTCCTAAAAACCCCGGACAGGCGCTGGAGAAGTTAGGAACCCTCAGCTGCTGAGGTCGTGCTTGCTCCAGCGTTATCCTGCAATAACGTGGGGGGAGCAGAGAGCTGTCGGCTGCTCGACTTGGTCAGCAAAGGAGCGGCGTCGGCATCACGGCGGATTATCTTCACTGCAGCTTACGAAACAGCGCTCGGCGTGACCTGGAGCAGGGGGCTGCTTGCCTGGCACCGCTGGACATGGCACAGCCCGACCTTCCGTTTTATGTTGACCCTGCCCTTCGTTTCGCAGCCAGAAGGCTAATTCGGGCAGAACCCAGGGTCTTGGGGGCTTTGTGGAGGTTTGGTGGACGTCCAGCCCCGGGAGCAGCAGCTCCCTCCGAGCTCAGCGCGCTCGAGGCACGCGTAAGCCACCCCGTGGCACTGGTGGCAGCACACCCAACATCTTCTGGGCGCTTCACGTTGAGTTATAGTTCTTTCAGAAACCCAGATCCTGGTTAAATACATCTTCAAATCCAACGGGTAAATAAAAAGCTATTACTAGCTTTTAGTGTGGGTGGTTAGGAGCTGACTTGATTTCTCTCCCATGATGGTGACCGCTGTTGATGCCTCCCAATCCAGGTAAAAACTGGGACCTGAGCGCAGCCCTGAGCGACTTCGAACAGCTACGGCAGGTGCACGCGGGGAACCTACCGCCCTCCTTCAACGAAGGACGCAGCTACAAACCCCCCGAGAAGGAGGCAGCCCGCGCGGGGCGACCGCCGCTGCAGCGGCAGGATGACATCGTGCAAGGTAAGCGCGTCTCGCTGCCCCGTAGCCCAGTCCCAAAGCTGCTAGGGAGAGGTTTGGTCTTCTCCTGGTGGCTGAAATATTTGTCAGAGCAATTCAGCTTCTGGCGACCAAAAAACGCGAGCTGAAGGCAGCGATTTTAATAACAGCTTCTGCGGAGTTTGCTGCTTCTGCACCGTTCAGGTGGTTTTTTCATCTTCTTTTCCCTCTCAGAAAAACGTCTGTCTCGAGGCATTTCCCACGCCAGCTCTACCATCGTCTCTCTGGCCCGTTCCCACGTCTCCAGCAACGGCAGCAGCGAGCACCTGCTGGAGATGCCCATTTCCACCTTCCAGTTGCCTGACCTCACGGTGTACACCGAGGAGTTCCGCAGCTTCATCGAGCGAGACCTCATCGAGCAGTCGATGCTGGTGGCGCTGGAGCAGGCTGGTGAGCATTTACACCCCGAATTCTTCTTTTTTTTTTTAATGCTAATGCAGCCAGTGGTGGCAATTTGCAGCGGCACCGACTGGAGTGTGCTGGCACACAAGCCTTAGGCGGTGGAGAACCGAGCAAGGGCGCGTATCTGTGCTAGATATTATTTCATCCCTTTTTATAGCGTGGTGCAAGAGTTGAGCAAGAGGCTGCTTCGCTTCGCCTGCAGACACCAAATGTAAATTGTGTGAGCCTGTCGTCATCGCTCATGCAGCTGAATGGTAATGCTCAGGATAAAAAAAAAAAAAGCTGCATTATCTCACCACCTAAGCTTCCCCGTGCCCTGCGCTATCCCAGCGGCTTTACTGTGAGAAAATGGAGGGGGGGAGAAATCATTGCATAACACCACCAGCAGCTAATCATCACGGACAAATATCAGCCGTGATTACAGACGTTTCAGATCGATGATGCATTTTATACGCTTGCTGCTTCAATGCAGGGAAACTCGTCGGCTGGCTTTGTGTGTGTGCCCGGAGAGGAACCACGTCGGGAGCTCAGACGGGTTTGTTTTCCAACAAGCTGGGTTTCCTCCTGAATAGTTGCTAGGTGATCTGTAAATAAGATTGAGCTGGTGAATGAAGGGGACCTCCGTGCTGGCGGGGAACAACCTAATCCGTGTTACCAGGACAGCGTGCAGTTGGGACAGGGTGGGGAAAGAGGCAAACCAGGCGAGATCCGGGGAGCCCTTGCACCTCTCCTTTATTTCTGTCCACATACCTAGAAAACTGTTCCTTCAAGGAGAACGTGCGTTCTTCATGTCAAATTTTAGTCCCATCCCGCTCCAGTGTTCCTGTAATAAATATTCTCATGTTTTGGGAATGAACACTTGATCCAAGCGATCTCGTTACAGCGGCGTTGCTCTTCGTTGACTGTCAAGCTGTCGTGTCTAATGCAAATTCAAATGCACTTATCTGCATCTCTGCATCCAAGCAGGGCCCGGGCTGGGCATTGGATTGCTGCGTTTCAGCACAAACTCCGGCCCAGAGAACTCCGGTGCTTTCAGGCAGTTAGCAGCTAGTTTTCAGCATAGATCTCTCAAGCTGTAATTCACCCGAATCCTTTCTGTGAACACAAAACACGTTGGAGGCATGTCTGTGACCCCGGACGAGGAGGCACGAGCTGTCAGCAGGGCAAGCAAGAGATTCCTGTGGCCTCAGAGGGAGCTGGATGAGGCCTCTTGGCTGTGCTTTTTCATCCAAGTGCTGGCGACACTTCCCAGTGTTAATGTTTAGTAATTGATTTTTTCGAAAGCGCCATCTGAAGGCAAAGTGTGCCTGCGTTGTGTATTTGGGTTCGTTTATAAATGAATGTTTATCTTTAACAAAGGGCTGCGCTGCACATACAAAATCTTCCAGGCTCGATTTGAAGTAGGGTTTTGAGCACGGTGCTGTGATCTGCACCGATATCCTTTATTAATTTAGTATGCCCTGTCCTTAGGGGATTAAGCAGATATTTTATAGACCAATAAACGCGAAGATAACTCTTCGTGCTCTATCCAGAGCTCCCTTTACGCCCATGTGGCAGAGCAAGCACGCTTTCAAGTGGCTGTAAATCGTAACGCCGTCCTCTGGGGAAGCTGTTAACGTGCTCAGCGTTCTACAAAAAGGCCTTGGTGGAGCTGAAAATTTGGCCCTCGCTCCAACCTCAGCGCTTTTTGTTCGAGCCCTGCATGGTTTAAGCCTTGCCCCGTGTTCTGCAGGTGAAGTGTTTTCCTCGCCGCGCACCCGGGGGAGCAGCAGGCAGCGCCTTGCCCTGGGCTGTCCTAAAAATCAGCAAGAGTTGGAAGAAACCCCAGGCTGAGTTGCTGTGCCTTTGCTCCAAGGTCGGGCTTTCTCCCTGGGGTCAGGGAAGCAACTCCAAGCGCTTCTCCAAAATTCCCCCAGCGCATTGGCAAGGAGACTTCTGCTTCGCTCTCCAGGCTGATGCTGCAGTAAACATCTGTAGGTGGACTGTTAAAAACTGCTGAGTGAAGGGTTCGGCTCCTCTCCTCCCCGCCTGCTTGCTTCACTGCTGGAACGGTGGCAGAGGACTGGCGAGAGCAGGTTCCTCGTTCCTGGAATGCAAATCCCCTGCGTCTCGGAGCGAGCCATCAAAGCCACCGGCGCACGTCTGTCCCTTGGGAATGCATCACCCGGCTCCCGAGAAGCTTCTCAGCTGGGTTTAGCCCGTGCGTGGTCACAGGCACGTGTGTGCACGTCCCCCCCTCTGCCTTACGCACTAGCATCACACTTGCAAAGCTGCAAATATTTCAGCCCGTCAGTCACTGGCCAGCCTGGCTTCCCCGACAGGAGAGACGAGCTCACGGCTGGGGCCACCTGGCTCTGAAAGGCAGCTGAAATTCTCTTCCTTCGGCAGAGCAGCAGCGCAGCTGGTCGTAACACACAGCAAACCTTCACTTCTCGTCCCTCCTGACCCGTGGAAGAGGCTCAGCATTGAGGGAGAAAACAGCTGGGGATGGGTCAACGCGTTAGGAGCAGCTCTTGTTGCTGCCAGATCCCGAAACAAAGGGTTTTTTCCTGCAGGTTTCATTTAAAGGAAAATTCGGATCAATTAGAAGAGGGAGGCTATGGGTGTATTATCAAACTTCAGATGTGATAAAGCAGCTTGCCACTTCCAGCTGCTCTTCTTTTTTTTTTATCAGTAACCTAGTCCCAGGCCGTGGCCCCGCTCCTCCATCTCCAGCTTCAGCAAGGGAAGAAAAATCTTCTGCAGCAGCCACCCAAGCACGGCGGCGGGCGGTGGCGTCAGCCCAGGGAGCCCGAGGACAGCTCATCCCGGGAACGCCACCTCCGTCACGCAGGGAGCACGGCCGTGTCAGCACGGCTCCGGAGTCCCTGGGTAGCCCCAGGGAAGCCGTTTGGTTTCTCCGTGAGTCAGGGCAGGGCGAGGAGGAGCATCGGGGCTGCTCCTTCCTCTTGGCGTGCCCCATTTCCGTGGTTCCTGTTGGGAGCACGTGCGGCGTTCCACAAAGCAGCGTTTGCACGCAGGTTCCTGGTCCCTGCTGGAGCGAAGAAATGTTCTCCCCGTGCCACAAAACGTCCCAAAACATCCCCAAACCAGCTGTGTGGCGGGGCTGCATCCTGTGGGAGCGGTGGTCCTGGTGTCCCCTGCAGAGGGGAGCTCCTGATCCTGGCTTCAGACGCGCAGAAAAGCTGTCGCTGACCTCCCGGGCTTCAATTCTGGAGCTGTGTCAGCTCTCGGCAGGGCTTTTCTGCCAGCCAGCGGGGACAGCGGGGTGACAGCCTGGAGCTGAAAAGCAAAAGGGCAAACGAGAGGCAGCCGGGAGCTGGGGACGCTGCTGCGAGCGAGCTGGAAGCCAGCAAGAGCAAACGGCTTGGCGCTCATCTGGGTTTGTCCTGCTCCTTGCAGCAGCATTTCTCGTGCTGCCGCGGAAGCGCTGATGGCAGGAAGATCCATTGTGCTCCCAAACGCAATTGTTTTCCCTTCTGCCTGCACGCAGAGCTGCCCAGCCCCTCTGCTAATAGCTGCGTGCAGAGAAATTTGGTTTTTAAACACTCGTAGGGGACCTCGTGGCCTTTTTACTGCCTGGACACAAGCGAAACGCCCGGGGAGCGGCGACGTCCCCGAGCTCCGCGGTCGAGTCCGGAAAAAGAGCAGCCAAAATCCTCCAGGAAAAAAACGTGCAGGGGATCAAAAAGCTCGGCTCTGAGCGCGGTAGCCCCGCGTTTTTGTTTAGCTGTTGGGAGATGCTGGTTTTGCTTCTCGCTCTGCTCGCCTGGCGCCGCGCCACTTGGCGCGGGTTTGCGCCTCGGCCGTGCCAGGAGCTGTGCCGAGCGAGCCCAGCCCGCTTCTCCGAGCGGAGCTATTGTCTCCGGGCTGTGCACTGAACCCTTTTTTCAACTCCAGCAGGTTCCTTCCCTGATGCCGGGATGAGAAATGAGCAGCATCATGCCGCAGTTAGCCCTGCGTGCTGCGTTTTCCTGCCTTTATCTCCCGGCGGTGTTGGAAAGCAGCTTTCTGTCAGTGGCCCCCGCTTCTGCTGCACAATTTCCATAAATCCTCTGCTCCCGTGAGAGCCGGGGTGGCTGCCAGGGGCCGTGCTCGGGAACAGGGATATTTGTTAGAAATATACGGCCGGGCGAGGCACAGCCTAGCTGGAGTTGTGAGCCTGAGGTGGTAATTTCGTGCAGTTTTGTTTCCTGGATAAATGTTTAACTTCTAGCGTTGAGTTTAACTGCAGTGGGTTTGTTAATTTTTCCGAGCTACTATTTTTAGCCGCTCTGAAAACCTTCTCTCTTGACTCGTAGTAATTCAAGTGCCTGGTATTACCCAAAAGTTGCTATTTTTAAACCCGGTAAAGCGCCGTCAGTTTGCATTTTCGTTGGTGAAGCTGCTTAGCTGCTTGGCTCAGCAAAAGTTCCTGATGATTGTACCGAAACCAGTGAGCAGGGAAAAAATGACCGATGCGTTAAATAGGAGGGATCTGGTTGCTAAAAGCAACCCCAAGCAGCCTCGTTATTAGTTGGAAAAACTGGAAAAGTTGTTGGGCACCATTTGGGACCAGTGCCCTGGATGTGTTCTCAGCAGGATGTTTGTTTTTTGGGGTTGGGGGGAACTGGATAGAAGGAGAATGCTGCTCTGGGTTAAAGCCCTGGCTGGATTTGCTCCTGTTTTCAGCTTTCTCTCTAATTTGTGTGACCTTAACTAAGGATTTTGCATTTTCCTGCCTGTCCTTGCAGCCCGGCCACCTCCCCAAGTCCCCACACTCTGCCCTTTTTGTTGCATTTCCGTGGCTCCTTTCTTCCAGGCACAGACCGGGCACACAGCTCACATCCGCGGGCCTCCCCATCACAAACCAAGCAGGCTGCACTCCTCATCTTTCTATTTTCTTTTCCTTTCTTTTTGAGCAGATGAACCCAACGGCCCCGCGGCGCGTTAACGGGCCCCGTTTTCACGCTCTCCAATATCTCCCCAGGTCGCCTGAACTGGTGGGCGAACGTGGACCCCAGCTGCCAGCGGCTGCTCCCCCTGGCCACCACGGGCGACGGGAACTGCCTGCTGCACGCCGCCTCCCTGGGTAAGAGCCTTGTAGGGTGCAGGACTGCAAAAATAACCAAGTGGTTCCCTCCGGCCCTGGTAAGGAGCTCTGTGCGGGGAGATGTGTGGCCGCAGCTCCCCTTCCCCTCACTGGCTGCTTTGTGCCATCAGCCCGGGGAAGCTGACGCTGCTGGAGGAGGCGTGGGGAGAGCCCAGGACCCCGACCTGGCTCGGGGACAGGCTGTGCCCGTGGTGGCACCGAGCATTTCTCTCCTGCCCTGCAGGGAGCCATGGGCCCGCTGCTCGTCCCGGGTGAGCCTCAGTAGGTGCCCTCCTGGGGCTCAGCGGGAGAGGCTGAGCTGAAGGCAACGGGCTGCCAACCGCCTCTGTACTCCCCAAATTATTCTTTTTTGGGGTTCAGCTTCTCCCCCTTCCCTTGGGCAAGTTTCCCCGTGGTTCTGAAGGAAATGGGAGATAGCAGAGGGCCCGTTCACACCGCAGAGTGGCCCCGCAGAGCGGGGAAGTTTCCAGGGCCTGGGTTTGCCTCCTGTGACTTCACCTTGTCAAACACGACAACCTTTTTGGAGGTTTCTACACTTCTAAATCACCCGGGTTGGGCATTTCCTTCGTGTGGCCGGCTCTGCTCAGACGCAGCAAAACCACAGCCTTGTTTCACCTGGTCTAAATTTGCCCTCGACAGATCAGCCTGGCGGAAAGCACCGTGTGATTTCATGAGCAAATATTTTGCTTCATCTGGGACATTCCTTAGAGCTGAAGGCAGCAGCTGCTGCTTTTAGCTGCGTAGAAACTCGCTGCGGGTGGGAAAGGGAGGCTTTGGACAGGGGGCTGGGGGCTGTTGAATTTTTTCCTCGGTTTGGCCCTGCTCACCTCACATTTCTCTGCCCTTGTTTCCCAGTTTACCACTTCCCTTGGTTTTGTGGCAGGTTGTAGGAGTTCAGCTGTGAGATAGCAGAAGAAGATGGGGAAACGCCAGCTCTCGCTAATCCTCTGCTGCTTTTTCCTCCCCCCCCACCCCCCTCTCTGTGCAGGTATGTGGGGTTTCCACGATAGAGATCTCATGCTTCGCAAATCCCTTTATACCTTAATGGATAAAGGTGTGGAAAGGGAAGCCCTGAAGCGGAGGTGGCGCTGGCAGCAAACGCAGCAGAACAAGGAGGTAGGAACTGAACGCGGTCCTGGGAGCAGAGGGGAAAATCCTGAGAAAACATCCCGTAGGGAGGAAAAACAAAACAAAAAAAAAGGTCCTGAATTTTGGGCAAGTCTGTGGCTTGCAGTACTCGGCCGTGCCGTGATGAGAAATATCCTCCCCTCTAAATTATGGCTGTGAAGCTTTGGTGAAATGCTCTTTATTACAAGGGAGGAAAATCACTTTATTGGCTCAGTGTTACGTCCACTGCTGATGGAAAACAAACGTCACCGCTCCCCGAAGCTCCAGCCTCGTCCAGGCTGCGAGGGTGTTGTTGGCAGCGCCAGGACACGATCGCTGCTGTGTTTTTAGGAGAAAAGAAGAGCTGTCGTGTAGGGCTCTCCTGCGATAAGATCACAAAGCTGCGCCTCTGTCGAGGCGTGGAGCTGCCTCCGCCACTAAAAAAGGAAACGGCGAGCTCGCCACATGAAAGGCTCCTCAAAGCTGCGACGTGCTCTCCCCCCGACAGCGGGGCCGTGGCTTTGTCAAGGCGGAAAGTTACTAGATGTCCCCGAATCGCGCCGTGGTGTTGTGAGCAGAGTAAACTTTTGTTTCCACCTGACACTGAAGGATGTTGTTTACTTTCCAACTTCCTTTTTATTTTTGGAAGGGCACGGAGATTAGCATCTCGACAGGCTGAAAAAAAAAAAAAAAGAGCTATTTCCCTGTTTGAAACAAAGTCGTCGATAAATAATTGGAGGTTTGACTGCTATTAAAAGCATGCTTTTGTTGCATCTCCTTAAACTGCGTGCTCAGGGCTATCTCCAGAACTAGCCACCAGCGAAGCACTGGGACTTGCAGACCTTAAAGGGCTTGAAAATACTCGGCGTGAGGGCTCATTTGTGTCCTTCCCTTCTCATAACCCTCGGCAGAAGCTTCTCGGAGGCAGGCGGGTGTAGGTGGTGCCTGCAGTCAGGTGCAGCAGCCCAGCTTCAGCCGGTGTGGCAGGTACTGTGTAAGGGGTTGGCTGGAAGTCGGGGATTAGGAGCTCTTCCTTTCCAAATAAGCTCGGAAAGAGGCAGCCCAGGGTGATGGAAGCTGCTCTGGCTTGCCTAACCCACTCTGGGTACAATTCTCCTCCCTCTCTTTGCTTTACGCTCAGATCGATGATGAAAGAAGTCCCACTGGAGGCTTAACCAGGAGCAGGGAAACTTAATTAATGCCTCACTGAACGAGCAGGGAGCCGGCTGGGCTGTCAGCTGCTTCTGGTTCGTGGCTTGAAGGCTTTCTTGGCAGCTTCGTGGACTGAGGATGTTGTGTTTGGATGCTGGGGCTCTGATCACTGAGCCCAGGAAGAGAGGAGGAGGGCAGGGCTGCCTGCTCTTCCTCGTGCCAGTTTCAGCAGCTTGCCTCACGGCCTTAACACGGCAGGCTCAAGTGCAGCTTTGTGTTTTAAGGTATTTCTCCCCTCGTTTGGGATTAATAAGGCTTAACGAGCCCTTTAACTCCTTGGGACCGTATTGGAAAGCTTCTCCATCGAGCAGAAGAGCAGCTTTTCGAGGAAAGGGCCCTGCTTTGCAGGGGCTTCCCTTGCACTGATTTTGGGGGTCTCGTGGTTCACGTGGTGCGACTGCAGAGTTGATGTTTGGTGCTCATCACATGCATGCTCAGGAAATGTGAGTAAAACCTCGGTTTGAGTGCATGGACAAACAAGAAAGGACTGAAGGGATAAACAACTCAGCTTGACTGCAGCTCATAAAAGAATCTGCAGTGGCGGAAAAAATCCATCCCACTCTTATAATTAGCCATCGGGTCTTGCCTGTGCCATGGGCCTTGTGCCTCTTTGGAGAGCTAAAAAAGGATCAAGTGTGTTAAAATACCTCAGCGAGCCTTGTGTTGGATCCTTCTGGGCGTTACGGTGTCTTTCTTTTGTTTTTGTAGCTCAGTAAGGAAGGAAAATAACTTCTAAAGGCAAACTTTAGCTGGTCCAGTCCTCATCCTCCCACTGGCGCTTGGCTGTAGGTTATGTCAGCTGTAATACTGGAGTGGTTAGAGTAAGAGGAAAGCTTTCCTCTCGTTCTGGGGGTTGAAATGTTTACTTCCACCCCACAAGGCTGAAAACTCTTCATTTTAGGCAGATTATCTCCCTGCTGGCTTGAAACTGCTGACTGGGAAATGTGTGCTTTTTTTCACAGGATCAGAGAATGTGAGGGATGTGTGCTTTTTTTTCACAGAATCACAGAATATTTGGGGTTGGGAGGGGCCCTGGAAGATCCCCCAGCCCAATCCCCTACTCCATTCCCTCATCCGAGTCATGGATGAATACATTGAACAGCGCTCGTCCCAGTACCAACCCTCTGGCTTTTTTCCTTCAGCCAATTCACAGCCCACCTCCCACCCTGATTGTTCAGACCACGCTCCCTCAGTTTAGCATTTTTTTTGCGTAAAATACTGATTATTTTTGCCTAAATCCATAGAGAGATGTCGTGGCTGCGTGTACAAAGCATTGCTACAGAATTTGGGGGAAAAAAAACTCACTTTGAGGACTCTGTTCTGTCGTCCCTTTCCCAGTCTGGTCTCGTTTACACCGAAGAGGAGTGGCAGAAGGAGTGGAACGAGCTGATCAAGCTGGCCTCCAGCGAGCCCCGCGTGCACTACGGCACCAACGGAGGCAACTGCGGGGGGTACGTGGAGCACGCGAGCGCGCCGACGGGGCGTGCAAAGTGGCTGGGAGGCTTTCCAGCCTCCTGGCTGGGGTGTCCAGGGCTTAGGTGGCCATAATGAAGATGGGACAGGGGGAAAAAAAAAACGAAGAGAATATCTTCCTTAAATGTACAGCTTGGAATAATTTTCCCGAGGGCAGGTCCAGGGACCTGGCTGGGAGCAGCGGAGGGGTTTGCTGCTTTGGTCCCGCTTGTACGGGAGGGTTTTAAGGGGAGGGTTGAAGGATTGTGAAAAACAAGGAAAACATCCATTAAAATGTTATGGAAAGCCATCTCTCTAAATGCTGCCTGACCCCTTTTGTGGGGTAAAAGCTCTTTTTCCAGAATTGAACAAAAACCTAATCTTTTCTCACGTTTCATCATGTTGTTGGCTCCAAAATGAGAGCGATAAACAAAAGCTGAGAATTTCTGCAGTGTTCTCTCCCCCTCGGTGTTTCAAGGGCACTTTATCGCTGCAGCCATCCCAAACAAACACAACTTTTGAGGCTCTTTAGATAAGAGCCTCCAAGAAGTGCCAAGTAGCAATGTGGTATTTCCTGGAAACAAACCCTTGCCTCAGAATAGGACATTTTTTGGATCTGTCTCTGGGTCTAAAATACGAAATTAGAGGAAAGATGAAACTTAATGCCATTAATATGATCCAAGTCCATGCTGTTGCCTGTAAAGAACGCTTCCTGTCTTTAAAAGCAATGATTAAGTGCACAGAGGATGAAAAATTGATTTATTTCTTGTTTCCCAGCGTTGAAAGCTCTGAGGAACCTGTGTACGAGAGCCTGGAGGAGTTTCATGTCTTTGTCCTGGCCCACGTGCTGAAGAGACCCATAGTAGTGGTGGCAGACACGATGCTGCGGGACTCGGGGGGAGAAGGTAAGAATTGCACTCGTTTGTCTTTATTAATTGTGCGTGCTCAGGCTGTTTATTGCCTGTACACTGCTGCCACGGGCTCTTTCTGCTCCGTGGAGCCTGATTTTCAGCTGTCGATGAGCATGGGGCTGGGTGTGACTGTGCTGGAGGCTATGAGCCATAGAGCTGAGCATCACCGGCTGATCTGCTGCCTTTTCACACTGACTTTTCATCTTCTTGTGCCCCTACGCGTGTGTACAGATGGGAAATTCCGTTCCCTGCATGTAGTATTTTCCACTAGCAGACTTAATTTCCTGTCAGAAAAGATTCATCAATTACCATCACTCTGTGTGCAAATTTAAGTTGTTTTTGTGTGTGTGTGTGTGGAGGAGGGCTTTTGTAGAACCTACAGATTCATCCTGCAACTGTGTTCCTCCTGGTATAAAACGGATGTCTGGTTGGGGTTTGTTTTTGTTTTGTTTTTCTTTTTTTGCCCCTCAAGTTGATAGCTAATTGCAGGTAAAACCTTGAAGTGAAACAGCCTGTCCTGGAGCAGTTTCAGGATAAACAAGTCTTAACTCTCCAACCTATTAAGAAAACTAATCAGCCCGATTTCTTTCCAGCCTTTGCCCCTATTCCCTTTGGAGGCATCTATCTTCCCCTGGAAGTTCCAGCCAACAAATGCCATCGCTCCCCTCTGGTTCTGGCGTACGACCAAGCCCATTTCTCTGCCCTGGTATCCATGGAGCAGAAGGAGCCCACGAAAGATCAAGGTAGGTGATGAACAAGCCCAGTGATTTACGTCCCGAGCCTGGCAGTCACAGCAGCACTCGTGCACGTTTTGGCGCGCCACCAGCGGCCGGCAGAACCGACACCGATCTTGGGGAGCGCCCCGAGCTCGGCTGCTGATGCTGTGAAAAGTTGCCTTCTCATGGGGTTTAGACAGGCTGGAGGAAGAGGGTGACGTGAAGAAAGCTTAATTTATGTGGGGAGCATGCTGGAGATCGACGTCAGGCTTCTGTGTCGACTGCAGTTCGGGAGATGCGGCGCAGAAGTGACAGGCGCTGTCGCCTGGGCGCAGCGTGCCAAACCTCGTCAATTCGGGCAGTAAGTGGGCTTTCTGTTCTCCTCCTCCTGCAGCTGTGATCCCCCTGACAGACTCCGAGCATAAGCTGCTCCCCGTGCACTTCGCCGTGGATCCCGGGAAGGATTGGCAGTGGGGGAAAGACGACAGTGACAACGTCAAGCTGGCCAGGTCGGTTGTCTGCACGCCGGAGCGGTCGCAGCCGCGCGGTTCAGTCTTTATCCCCAGCTGCTCACGAGCACTGGGGGGTTTCTTGTGTCTGGGTGGAAGTTGTGCTGGGATATGAACCTATTCAGTGCAGACAGAGCAGCTTTTTCTTTTTTTTTCCTTTTTTTTTTCTGATGTCCTGAGTGTTTTCATATATTTTGGGAAGGGTGGTGACATCTTATCGGCTTCGATAAGGAGGGTCAGGTATTGTAGCCTGTGTTCTCCGGCACAAAAAGGTGCATTTTTCCCTTCCTGCATCCTCAGAGAGAACAAATACCTTTGCCCATGAGCCCCAGGGGCCGGAGGGATGCTTGCAGGCAGACACCCGTCCTGGTTTGGGCTCAGACCACGGGCGAGCTGCGGCACGGTTTGGTAGCAGCGAGTTTCCTGTTATTGAGCCAGGAGTCACCAACAGTGGGCGTCGTGGTCGGGGAGCTGGAAGCATGACTTGTCCATCATATGACTTCGGGTTAGGAAACGTAAAAACCTCCAAGATCAGCACGTTTATTAAAGCTCAGGGCAGGTTTTAGCGACACGGTATTACGTGGTACAGATACTTTGTTTTGAGTTTGTTTTTGTTTTTTTTTTAAACTGATAGGAAGTACTGTGTGTTTTTGATGGAAACAAAATGACAAATGGAAATTGTTGAGAAAACAGCTTTGCTTTTTTTTTTCTGAAGTTGTTTTTGTGGAGAGGAAAATCATTTTGAAACTAGCTCTGTTTAGATCTGTGACGTCTGCTTTTTTGTTACTCGTTTCATGTACCTGTAAGATTATTTGCCAGGTTGGTATTAATTTGTAGCAAACCCGATTCTGACATACAGGAATCTTCTAACTTATTCATTTCCTTTTTAATTAAAAGGCTTCAAAAACGTTACCTTTTGTATTGCTGCTGCCTTGATGGTTTTTACCTGTTAAAACATGCGTTTTAAACATAAATACAACAGGCAAATGCCTTGGTAAAGACTTGACTCTGACTTCTTGTGCTTGTTTCAAATTTTAGTGTGACGCTATCGTTGGAAGCCAAGCTGCACTTGCTGCACAGCTACATGAATGTTAAATGGATCACGCTGCCTTGTGACACGCAGGTAAGGAGACGAGGAGGGTTTTCTTTAATTATTTAAGCCCCCCTTCTGCAGGGCCCGGCGGGAGCGAAGTCGTCATCTGCCCAGCCCTCCTTCACGTGAGGTTGTCTGTGCTTCCATTGGAAAAGGCAGCTAGCGCAGCTCCGAGCAGACAAACAGCTCGTGTTTTTGTGCCTGCGCGTTTCTCTCGAGCTTTTCCTGCCTGTTTTTGTCCTTCCTGCGAAGCTGAAGCGCAGCCCTCGCACGTCCTGCTGAGCGGCGCAGCCTGCTGTGTAGGTGTCTGGCAGCGAGGCCGGCTGCTGCCTATTCCAAGACAAACACAAACTGTTGGTTTGTGGCCACCAGAAGCTGACTTGCGGCTTGACTGTAATTTTCCTGGGACCTTTCGTTGTCGGGACTGACTCGTGGAGCTCTGGGAACTTCTGCCTGCTTCCAACATCCCCGTGGCAGCTGCCTTAGCAGTGCGGGTGTCACCGGGCTGCCAGGCGTGAAGGATTTCTTTGTTTGTTAGCTTTTTATTGTTTGTGTTGCTTTTTTCTCCTCCTCTCTTTTGGAGAGAACTCCCCAAACTTACACGTGAGCTGCTCTGATCTGTCTGAAACCAGCACAAGGCCAGGGCGTGTGCTGAATTCTGCGGGTTGCTCTTTGGCTGCAGCGCTGACATGAAATAACTCCGGATCTGAGAGCCACCACTTGTCCCCTCTGTTCTCCTAGCGAGTGCTTGCCTCCATTTATTTCACCTTCAGCCTGAAAAGGCTTATCTGAGGAACTTATCTGACTTTGATATGTGTTTTCTTTCTCCCTAGGCGCCTCTGGCCCAGCCAGAATCCCCCACAGCCTCCGCAGGAGACGACGCTCGATCAGCTGCGGAGTCAGGGGAGTCCGACAAGGAGTCGGTCTGCAGCAGCTCGGCAAGCAACGGTGGCAGCAGGGGTTGCAAGGACAAAGAGAAACCAAAGAAAGACCGAGAAAAGGACAAGGAAAAGGATAAAAAACGAGCAGACTCGGTTGCTAACAAGCTGGGCAGCTTTGGCAAGACTTTGGGAAGTAAGCTAAAAAAGAACATGGGAGGGTTGATGCACAGCAAAAGTATGAAGGGAGGCGTGAGCAACGGGCAGGGAGATACCTTGGAGAAGAAAAAGAAGGGATCCTTGAAGTCAAGGAAAGGAAGCAAAGAGGAATCTTCCCAAGGAGACTTGTCGGCTCCCGTGGAGAAAACCTGCCCGGGGAAAGCAGCCCCCGAGAAGCCGTCGGACCCCTACAAGTACAGCAACGACGTGAGGCTGAGCCTCAGCATCCTCCGGGCTGCCATGCAGGGAGAGCGCAAGTTCATCTTCGCCGGCCACCTCAAGACCAGCAACAGGCTCCAGTACCAGGAGGAGATGATCCAGCAGTACCTGCTGGACGCCGAGGAGCGCTTTTTGGCCGAGCAGAAGCAAAAAGAGGCAGAGAAGAAGGCGCTGGCGAGCGCTGCCCCCGCCAAGAGGCTGGAGCCGGAGCTGAACGCCCACAAGGGCGAGGAGGCGATGCTCAGCCCCGCGTACCCCCAGCCTCCTCCTGCTTACGCCATCCAGACCCCGGATTTGGCCCTCGGCGCGAAGATGGCAGCTTTTCCCTCCAGCTACTCGGGCGTCTTCACCTTCCCCCGGCCCTCGGTGGCCAGCAGCACGGAAGGAGGATCTCACCCCCCCGGCTTCCCCGACGGCCGGCGCCAGGTCGCGGGGGGGCCCTGCAGCAGCCTCCCCCCTTACGCCACCCTCCCCAGGCACTGCGGCCAGCCCCGGCCGAGCCCCCACGCCTCCAGCCCATCCCACGCCGGGCGATTTTCCCCCACGGACACGGATTCTCAGCCCGGCTTCCCGGCGGCGGAGCGCGAGGGTCCTGGCGGTTCGGCCCCGCACAGCAACGGCTGCCGGGAGCAGGCGGAGCAGGACGGCTCGCAGAAAGGAGCAGACAAAACCAGGGGCCGGGCTCTTTATAACGTCCAGCAGACCAAATGCAAGCATCCCAACTGCAGCTTCTACGGGCACCCAGAAACCGGGAACTTCTGCTCCTGCTGCTACAGGGAGGAGCTGAAGCGCAAGGAGCGGGAGGCTCTGGTGCACAGGTTCTGAGCGCTCTGTGCCCGCGCTGCTCTTCGGACCCGTGGCACGTGGGGGGGCTGCAATAACGCCCGGAGTTTTCCCCCTCCCCTCCCCACGCTCCTCTCCCTGTCCGTGGAAGGAGGGAGGCGGCGGGCGCCTGGCCGGGCTGAGGAGCGCGATGCCCTCCTCCCCGCGGCCTCGCCACGAGCACGGGCGCCTTGGACGGGCTCTGGTTAGCCAGGGGGGGCTCGGGTTAGCCGGGGGGGGGGCTCGGTAGCCAGCCGGGCTCGGGTTAGCCAGGGGGGCTCGGGTTAGCCAGCCGCCGTGGAGGGCGAGCTGAGGTCGGAGCACGAGGCGCGGGGGCTCCTCGCCGCCGATCCAGACCAAAGCTTCGGGGGCAGCGAGCGCCCCACGGGTCCTCCGGCCGGGCTCCACCCTCACTTCTCGTAGCGCTTCTCCCGAATCGAGCGAAAAATGCCCCAGCAATTTCAGTTAGAAAGCCTCAGACCTTTGAATTGAGAGGTTTTTAATTTCTTTTTTTCTTTCTTTTTTTTTTTTTTTTTTTTAACACCGTTTTTATTTTATGTGATGTTTTCTGGTACCGAGAGGAGCTTAGTCGGAAGAGGATGTTATTTTATTTTATTTTATTTTGTTTTTGTTTTCGGTTTGAACTCGTTCTGAGCCCAGCGGACGTCTCCCAGCGCCCCGCAGCAGCGGGCTCGGGGCGCTGCCCTTCCGAGGGGCTCGGCTCTTTGTTTTTAAACGTTACTTTCGGATTCTTCTTGGGGTGGGAGGGGGACGGGGTGGTCACAGCGCTGAGTGGCTTTGAGTTTTCCTGCAGAAGTGCTGTGCGGAACCGTTACCGGTACAGTCGAAGCGACTTAGAATCGACGGAGAAACGAGGTCAGTGTCTCCACCCAGCAATAACCGACGGCGTGGAGAAGCAGGGAGGACAAAGAGAGCCCCGCGGCACCGGGAGGTAAATCTGCACCGGGCTGCCCTTAGCTTACAGCTGTGCGTGGACACACACACACGATAACTCTTTCTACTTGAGCAAGCTACTTCCATACTACCTCTGTTCTGCTGAATAGAATTAACTCGGCTCCATTTTGCTGAGCCACGTTAACTGACCTTAGGCTGAGTAATATTAAAGATATTTTTGATAATAGGGCTAAAGAGTGAAATGTAAGAATAACGAACCCGCTCCTGCGTTCCTCCCACACTCGCTGTGGTCCATCCACTACGTCCCCTTCTCCCCGGCCGAGCCCCGCGGCGCGGCACGAGCGCTGCCCTGAGCTCCCCGTTTTTCGGGGCGGGTGTAACTTTAGCACTGCAATGTTTGCACAGATCTTTTTTTTTGTAACTGTAGATCCCGAACTGGACTCGATCCTCGTTCCAGTCCTGTAGAGAGCAAAGGTTCAGCATTTGACCGCGTGGAAATAAAACGTGAATTACGCTGATGAGTCAAAGCTTTACAACATTCCCTCGTTTTTTTGTTTTTTGTTTTTGTTTTTTCCCAAAAGGCACCAAACTATGCAATCCCTTCCCGCGCTGATCCCCCCCCCACCCACCACGGGGAGAAGGGAAAAGAGAAAAGGGGCAGAGAGGGTGAAAGTGTGCTTAACACTGGGGACTCACCTGAAGCCTTATTCTCACAAATACACTAAGGCTTTCTTCTAACGTACAAGTTTTAAAGGTTTAATGTACGTCTAAAAAAACAACAACCCAGCCCCAAAATAAGGCTTTTCCTGTCGGAGATGGCTGCTTTTGGCTTTTTTAAAGCAGGAAAGGCCCTGCAGGTGCTCCCACCGGGGCAGCTCGGCCCCGCTGGGGCTGGGTTTGGGCTGTCGCGCTCGAAGCCAACAGCCTGGAAATATCCCAGCTCCTTCACCCCTCTAACTCAAGCTGTTCTTTTGGGTTTTGTTAAATCGCTGCTACTCGGAGCGTAGATAAGCCTTGCCCGGCTGCCAAAGGGGCACTGAAGTAAGGTCGATGCAGGTGGGGGTTTTCCTTAGGGTCCCTTCGCCCGGCGGCGTGGGGTCCTGGGGCTGGCATGCGGTCGGGGAGGCGTGCAGGGTGAGTGCTGCGGGCGTGCTGTGATCCTGGAGTGATGCAAGGAGGCGAATTTCTCCCTGGGGTTGGGTTCAGGTGCGTTGGATTCACTGCAGGGGTGAGAGCACGCGCGGTCGGTTCCGTGCCGGCGGCTCTCCCCCCGGTCACCCCGCATCAATCCGTTGGTGTAACCCAAATATCAACAAACCCAAGTGGTTTTCTTTTTTAAAAATGAAACAAAACCCAACTTGGTGTGCGGGGATCGCTTTCTGCCTCTTCTTTTTCCTGTGCCCCAGAGCAGCAGAATCCTTTGGGGGCTGCCGAGAGCACGAGGAGCGGGGCCGCTCCGTGCCCCCCACCCAAAACCACAGGCAGGGGAGGACAGAAGGCACAAATCGCTGCTCCACCAGCTCACTGCCCCTCTCCTGCTTTTTTTGGGGAGAATTGTCCCCGTTTCGGCCAACCTCAACCCACCCGAGGGGGCTGTGCGGAGCAGCCGGTGTCGGCCAGCTGCTGGAGCTGCTGCTGCTGTTCCTCCTTCTGAGGGTTTTTGGGGGAGAAAAGGGGATTTTGGACGAGTGCTTTGTGCCCACCGCTGATGCCGTGGCCCTGCCGGTGAGGTTTGGCCGCGGATCCCCGACGGCCGCAGCCCCGGGACCCTGGGGGTGGAGGTGAGGGGCGAAGTTCCCCCCAAATTAATTCCCCAATTCCCCATTTTGGGGTCGGTTTTGAAGCCCAGCCCCATGGTTTGTGCTCGATCTGCCGTTTTTATCGCCGTCACTACAGCTCGTAGCTTTTTTAAAGTCAAAACGTGGGAAAAAAACACAACTTCAGGCAAAATTAGGTTTCCAGTGAAAAGAGTAAAATAGCAAAGAGTATTTTTTCTACGAAGTGCAGAATCTCAGCTGTTCCCTGAGCATCCCTGAGCCCAAACCTTCCTGCCTTACACACCGAATCGAGGGAATCGGCCGCGTTTCTTCAGTACTGCTAAGGATTTTTTCAGGTCATTTTTGTTTCCTTTATGGTGAAACTAATGATTATTATTTTTTTTTTTTCTATGGGACTATTAAATACAACTTATATTTATTGGAAGACATTTCCCAACCACCCGTTCCTTTCCCTAACCACGCTAAAGCCCCTGCCCACGCCGTATTTTAGGGTTTTGATATATTTTAGGGGCTCGATATATTTTTGGTACCTTTTTTTTTTAAGGGGGGGGTGGGAGAGCGAGAGCAGCTCGTGCTCCACAGCACCTCGCACGGGGGCACCAAAACACCCGAGGGTTTTTTCTCCCGTATCTGCCCCGCCGGCGTGCGAAGGAGATGGGGAAGGGGAGGCTGCGCCTCGATCCCAAGGTCTCGAAACAAGTGCCCTTAGCGGTGTAACGGGAAGAAATTTTGCTGCCATCGGGACCTTGGGGGGGTTCTGCACAGCCTGGCCCTCCTGCAGTAAATATCCACGACTCTTTTGGGCCGTTTTCGTTTTGTCTTAGCCCCGGCTCCCATCCTGCAGCTTGGGTTTTGGCCCCATCTTGGCCCCGTCTCACCCGGGCTCCCCAAACGAGCTCCGTAACGTCCCCCGTGCCCCTCCTGGGAGGTGCTGGGGGGGATGCTCCAATCTTCACCCATCGCACAAGAGGTGACCTGAATTAATTCTGCAACCGTTTATCCGCAAAATCCTTTTTTTTTTTTTTTTTTTTTTTTTTTTTAAATTAATATCGGGTTGGCGATTTCTACTCCTCGTTCGAGCACTGCTGTACTGAGCACTAGATGGCGCGTTGTAATCGGGCTGTTCACGGCACCCTTCATTTATGCTACCCTAGATTCACTGACAATAAACGACGTTCAACTAATTACCACCGCCGCCGGCCGTGCCTCCTTCCTGCGCCTTGGGACGAGCGTCGCCCCCACTCCAGGCCCTTCCACCACGTCCCCCCCCCAACTGTTTTGCGGGGACGTGTTGGGTTTCTTGGCTTTTCCCATCAATCCGAGGAGTTCGGGGAGAATTTCTTCTCTTTGGGTGCTCCCTGGGGGGCTGCTTTTAAAGGGGACCCCTCCCCAGCTGCTGCTCCAGCCCCGGTCACGTCCTTCGTCCCCCTTCTGGAGGGGCCTTCCCCCGGTGTTTTGGGGCTGTCAGGCGAAGGATTTAAAACCCACCCAAAGGCTTAGCACGGCGTGGTGATAAAATCCAGCTCCTTGCCAACGCTGGCTGCTTCGGCAGGTTCAGAAATTAGGAAACCCCACGGAGCTGCAGCCGGCTCCATCCAGCCCCAGGGCCGTGCACGCCTGCACCCTCTTCCTCCCCGTGGCGCTATTTTGGGGGTGAAACGGGGTTTCTGGGTGCAGGTTTGGGTTCAGAAGGCATCAGCGGGGCGAAGAGCAAAGGTCTGGGTGCAGCCGAGCACTAAATCAGCTGGATTGATCCCTACATGAACTCGCAGGACTTTGGCCAACGCTCGGAGGCTTCGCCCCGGCTCCGGGTGCAGCCCCCCTGGATTTTAGCCTTGGGGCGTTACGGGAGCGCCCCGGGCTGGGTGGGACAGCTCCGCTCCCTCCTGGAGCAGAACAAAATGCCAACTATTGCAGCTTTTGCTCCATCCACCTGCCCCCACGCTGCAGCCAGGCCTGGCTGGGAGCCCGAGGAAGGGCTCTGCTGATGGCCCCGAGGCTCAGCCCCGCGCCTCCCCCTCGGGGACATCCTGGGGGTGTCCCGGTGCCATCGAGCTCCCCACATTTTGGAGCTGCTTCCAAACCCCAAAGCAGGCTGCTCCCCCCCTTTGTGCCCTTAATAATGCAAATTTGGGGGTAAGGGGCGTTTGCTAGCTGGGGGACGCGGGGTGAGGTTTTGGGGCCGGTTGGAAACGTGCCGCGGTGCTTCCGGGCGCTGAGAGCCCCTGTGGGGTCAGGGGAGCTCAGAGCAGGTTCCTGCGGGGTTTCTTTGCCTCCCCCCAGCCCCTAGAGCAGTGGGATTTTTTTTTATTCTTGCCCTCGGCGCTTTCCCTTCCTCCCAGGGCCGTGCTCAGCGCCACGTCGGTGCCGGCTCGCCAATTTTCCTGCAGCTTTCGGGGCAGCCCCACGGCCCGGGCTGACCCCGAGCTGGCGCAGAGGCTGCCCCAGTGCCGATCCCTGGCCCCAAGCCCCGCAGGAAATTCTTCTCATCCGCAAGGTGCTGGGGCTGGGGACCCATCCAAGCCGCCCCCCCCGGGGGGCCCTGGGGCTGTGCTGCCGGGTGATTTTCCTACAGGTGGAAAATGGGGGTGCACGACGCTGAGGCTCCCCCAAAAAGCTGGAGGCAAAAAGGGCCCCAAATAGGATTTTAGTGCTCCGACGCCTTCCCAAGGTTTAGCCGGTGCCAGTTCTTGGATCTGGGCCACCCCAATCCTGCCCTGGCCAGAGGGGCTGAGCCGGCGGGGTTGGCTTTTGGGGTCCCCGGGGGTTCCATCTGCTGCCGGGAGCGGGGTCAGGACCCCCGGATCCCCTAGAGGGGGGCCCACGCGGTGCCGCTTGGCACGGCCCGGCCAGCGGCGGCTTTTCCGGGGTTGGGAGGAGATGGCGATGCCTCAGCGATGAGTCACGGAGCGCCTCGATCCTCCCCGGCACCGCCGCTTGGCCTCAATGGGGAGCCCGCGGGAGCCTCGGGGTGCCCCCGGGGGAAGGTGCGGGGACGGGACGGGGGCACCCGAACGGGACCGGGTGAATCCCGGCTGTGCACGGGTCCCCCGTGGGGTTCGGGGAGCTGAGCGCCCTTCCTCCGGCTCCTTATGGGGTGTGGGGAGCTGAGCATCCCCTGCTGGCACCAGGCGGCCCTTATAGGGTTTAGGGAGCTGCGTGTCCTCCCCCCAGCACCGTGAGCCCCTTGTGGGGTGCCAGGAGCTGGGCACCCCCCTCTGCACCCCCCTCTGGCACCAGTGATCCCTTTTGGGGTGCCGGGAGCTGCAGGTCCCCACATGCCCCCAGCACCCCGCATCCCTTTGGGGGTTCAGGGAGCCGCATACCCCCCCCCCGGCACCCCGCATCCCTTTTGGGGTTCAGGGAACCGTCACCCCCCCGTGCCCCCCAGCACCCCACATCCCTTTGGGGGTGCTGGGACCCGCTCAGAGCCCCCCTTATACCCACGGGGGGGGCCCCCCCTGCCCTCCCCACCCCATTCATTGAACACCTTCCCCCCCCCCCCCTTTCCAATGCCGCGGGGGGAAACTGAGGCTGGCGGCGAGCCCCGCGCTGCCGCCGCCGCCTCCGCTCCGCCCTGGCCTCCCGCTGCCAGGAGCCGGCCTCGCTCGGGGAGCGGAGGCCGCGGGATGCCGGGGGGGCCGCGGGCGGCCGAAACGGGGCGGTTGCTGCCACCTCGGGCTCCCCGCTCTCCTTCCCGTCCCGTTCCCGTCCCGCCCGGGCGGGCAAAGTCCTCCGCCATGAACGGGGAGAGGGGAGGAAGCCGCTCGGCCTTCCCCGGCCTCCCAGGTAGGAGCCTCCGCCGCCGGCCGCGGGCAGGTGGCCGGATGCCGGGGGCCTCCGCGGTGCCGGAGCCTCGGGGGTCTCCGAGGGGGGCACGGGGAGGGGAGGCCGGGGACACGGGGACCGATGGCGAGGGGGGTGTTAGGGGGGGGTCACCTACAGCCTGCAGAGCCCCCCTGGGTGTGGGGGGCGTGGGGGGTGTGAGAGGGGCACCCCCCATCAGCCTCCTCCTCGCCGGAGGCCAACCGGCCCCGTCCCGCAGGGGAGGTGGTGCTGGAGGAGGCTGCGGGCGTGCGGCTGCGGTGCCGCGAAGGGGACGGCTCCGTGCTGGGCACCTTGGTCTGCACCAACCTCCGCGTCGCCTTCCTGGCCGCCCCTGGGCACGGCGTGCAGGTGGGGACCCCTTGCGACCCCCCCCAAAAAGACCCCTGAGAGCTCAGCCCGGCTGCATCCCCTCCTCGATCCCGACCTCGCTGCCTCCCGGTCCCAAACGCTCCCGGTTCTGACCCTCTGCTGGCTGCAGCCCCGTCCCCAGCCAGCCCCAACGCAGCCGTGTCCCAGTCCCATCGCGGCTGCATCCCAGCCCCGGCCCCAGCACATCCTGACCCCGTCCTGCTTCGATCCCAGTGGAATCCCAGCCCCATCCCGACCCCAAACCCAGCCCCATCCTGACCCAAACTCATCCTGACCCCAAACCATGCCCCATCCTAACCCCAATCCCAGCCCCATCCTAACCCCAATCCCAGCCCCATCCTGACCCCAGCCCCATCCTGACCCCACACTGATCCCATCCCGGCTGCACCCCTGCTTCATCCCATCCCCATCCTGGCCACGTTCCCGACCCTATCCCCGTCCCCCCCTCTCTCCCCTTAGACACAGAACCGCGATCCCCATTCCCCACCCACCCGGGGAACTCCTCGCTGCAGGACCGAGGGGGGGGCACAGGGGCTGCTGTGGGTCACGGCACCGGCTGGACGGAGGCCGTGGGGTCCCGGCTGCAGCCCCGCTGCCTTTTTGGGGTAGGGGGGCGGCCCCCCAAATCCCCAAATCCCCAAATCCCCTGCAGCCTCCCGGCTCCGTCGCCCCGCTGCAGAGCGAGCACAACGTGGCACTGCCCTGCATCCGCAAACTGGTGGCAGGTAAAGGACCTGGGAGGGGGGAAACAACACCCAGCTGGGACAAATGGGGTCGGGGGGGGGGGCTCGGTGGGCGCTGACGGCCGCCCCCATCCCACCGCAGGCAGCAGCTTCACCAAGGCCAAGGTGCTGACGGCCGCCTCCAGCCTCAAGTTCATCCCCGAGGAGCTGCTGATTTTCTGCCGGGATTTCCGCCTGCTGCGCTTCCACTTCCACGAGAACGGGCTGGCCCCACAGGCGTACCGGGTGAGCCGGGGGTGGGGGGCTTCGTGCCTCGATCCGGGGCGACCCCGGGTTTAATTATTAAGGGTGGGGGGCTCATGCGCCGTCCCCGTCCCCGTCCCCTCGCTCCTCTCCGCAGGTGGCCAACGCCATCGCCCAGGCACGGGAGACGGCCACGTGGCCATGGGACAGCGGGGACGGCAGCTCCTGGGCAGAAACCAAGCCAGAGGAGGAGGAGGAGGATGAAGAAGAGGAGGAGGAGGAGGAGGGTGATGATGAGGAAGGCTCGGCCCCCACGCTGCTCTTCGAGAGCCTCCCCGACTGGGAGAAGGAGCTGAAGCGCCAGGGCGCCGCGGGCTGGAGGGTGAGCGCCATCAACGAGCGCTTCGACATGGCCCCCAGGTAGGGCTCCAAGGGGCTGCCGGCCCCCACCCTGCTTTTTGGGGGTGGGGGGCACCCACCTCACGCCCCCCCCCACACCCCCCAATTTGCCCACAGCCTGCCCCGCTACCTCTGGGTGCCCAGCGGGCTCCTGGACCACGACCTGAAGCGGACGTTCGCCCACTTCGAGGAGTGCCGCGTGCCCGTGAGTGCCGGGGCGGGAGGGAGGATTTGGGGTGCTGCCGAGGGAGGGGTGACCTGGGGGGTGTCCCCCTGTCCCCCCCCCCGTCCCCGTCTCGCCCGCAGCGGCTGTGCTGGCACCACCCGGGCGGCAGCGACCTGCTGAGATCTGCCGGCTTCCACGCGGCTTCGGAGCCGGGCAGCGAGGACGTGAGGTGAGCCCCCCCCGTATCCTTAGCGAGGATTTTGGGGCCGGGTCGGGAGGTTTCAGGGGTGCTGCCCAGCCCGAGGAGAGGCCGGGGGGGTAAATTTTCCGTGTCCCCCCCCCCCCTCACCCAGGTGCCTGGAGGCGCTGCTGCGTGCCGGCCGCGGGCCGTGCGTGCTGGCCGACACCGCCGAGCTGCCCACCCTGGCCGACATCCAGCTCGCCCACCTCAAGCTGTGGGCGCTCTGCCTGCACGGTGAGAGGGGCACGGGGACATTGGGGGGGACCCCAGGGCTCGTTCTGGGGTGGGGGGGTTGAGGGGGGGACACCCCAAGGCTCCTCGCCCTGCCCTGACCCCCCCCTTTCAGGCGCGGCGCCCGAG
Organism: Aythya marila; assembly: GCF_965140915.1. NCBI lineage: Eukaryota > Metazoa > Chordata > Aves > Anseriformes > Anatidae > Aythya > Aythya marila. The sequence goes on from NC_139070.1 coordinate 2,208,198, forward strand.
GAGAAGTGGCTGTCGGCGCTGGAGGCGACGCGCTGGCTGGACCACGTGCGGTGAGCCCGGGGTGATTTTGGGGTGCGGGGGAAAGCCCGACCCTCAAAATTCTCCCCCCCCCCCCATTTGGCCCCCCACCCCGTTTCGGGGTCCCCTCATCACCCCCAGCAGCCGCAGGGTGACGAGGCACCGCGGCGGAGGGGTGGCTACCCCGATCCCACAGTTTGGATTGGGGGGGGGGGGGATGGAGACCCCCCAGGCAGGCGGGGGCAACATTTTGGGGTGCCCTGACCCCCCCTGCACCCCTCCTCACCCCAGCGCCTGCTTGAGGAAAGCCGTGGAGGTGGCATCGCTGCTGGCGGGGCGCCGCTGCTGCGTCCTCCTGCAAGGTAGCACCGGGCGGCGCGGCAAGATGGGGGGGGGGACACCCCAAAAACTGCCCCCACCCCTTAATTTTTCACCATTCCAGAACCTTCCGACCGCGACCTCAACTGCCTGCTGGCCTCCTTGGTGCAGCTCCTGGCTGACCCCCACGCCCGGACCCTCCCCGGTTTCCAGAGCCTGGTGCAGCGCGAGTGGGTTGCCGCCGGCCACCCCTTTCCCCGCCGCCTCGGGCTGCGGCGCGGCAGCCCCCGGGAGGAGGTGGGCGACCCCCAAAACCCCTTAAATCCATCCTAAATCCCCTGGGTATGGGTTGTGACGGGTCGGGGACCCCCGCAGGCGCCGGTGTTCCCGTTGTTCCTGGACTGCACGTGGCAGCTGGTGCGCCAATTCCCGGCGGCTTTTGGCTTCACCGAGGCGTTCCTGCTGGCCCTACACGACGGCGCCTTCCAGCCCTACTGCGGCACCTTCCTCTTCACCTGCCAGCGCCAACGGGGCCGCGGCGGCCCGGTGAGCGGGGTCAGGGGCTCGGCGACCCCCCTGAAACCCCTCCATAAGGTTTAGGGGGGGCTGGGGATCCTCCGAGCCCCCCCAAAGCGGCCGCATCCAGCTCGCGGTTGGCGCCGTGCCTCGGTTTCCCCGTCCGTGCCCTAAATTCCCCCCCCCTTCCCTAAATTTTTTGGGGACTCACCCCGTTATTTCTCCCCTCCCCGCAGCGGCAGCCCCGCAGCCAGACCTACACGCCGGTGAACGGCTGCTGGGACCCCCCCCCGGGCAGCCGCCTGCCCCCAGTTTGGGACTGGGCGCTGCGCTACAGCCCCCAGCAGCGGGCGAGATTTCGGAACCCGGCGGGGGGGGGCGGCGGCACCCTGAGCCCCCCCGACACCGAGAGCCCCCAAACCACGGCCACGGTGAGCCATGGGAGGGGTCCGGGGGGGGGATGCGGGTGCTCGAGTCCCCCCTGCATTTTTTTCCCCATTTTCCCTAATCCCCATTTTTTCCACTCCCTTTTTACCCAACCCTTTTTTTTTTTCTCCCCGTTTTCCCTATCCATCACCTTTTCCACCCCCTTTTTACCCAAACCCCTATATTTTCCCCCATTTTCCCTAACCCCCGTCTCTTCCACCCCCTTTTTACCCTAACCACTGGATTTCCCCCCATTTTCCCTATCCACCACCTTTTCCACCCCCTTTTTACCCCAACCCCATTTTTTTCCCCCATTTTCCCTAACCCCCATTTTTTCCACCCCCTTTTACCCCAACCCCTATTTTTTCCCCATTATCCCTAACCACCATTTTTTCCACCCCTTTTTCCCCCTAACCCTTCTTTTTTCTCCCCATTTTCCCCGACCACCACCTTTTCCACCCCTTTTGCCCCTAACCCCTCGTTTTTTCCCCCATTTCCCAGCCCCCCGATTCCTGGCCAGGCGGGGGGGCCGGGGAGGTGTTGGCGTTGGCCAAGGGCTCGCTGTGCCCCCAGCCCCTCCCGTGGCGCAGCGGCCGCCCCCCCCCCCGTTTGCTGCGCTGGGCCCCCTCCCTCGAGAGCCTCAGCGAGCGGGGGGGGGGCTCTGGGGGCAGCCCCGTCCCCAGCCCCCCCCGGGGGCTGCTCCTGCCCTGCGCCGCGGGACCCTCGGTGCGGCTCTGGCGTCGCTGCTACCTGCGGGGCCTGCCCGAAAATCAGGTGTGTGGGGGGGAAAATGGGGTTGGGGGGGGGAAAAAAGGGGGTTGGGGGGGAGGAAAAGGGGTCTGGGGGGGGTCTGGGGGGGGAAAAGGGGGCTGGGAGGGGGAAAAGGGGGGCTATGGGGGGGAAAAAGGGGCTGGGAGGGGGGAAAAAGGGGTCTGGGGGGGGAAAAAAGGGGTCTGGGGGGGGTCTGGAGGGGGGAAAAAAGGGGCTGGGGGGGGTGAAAGGGGCTGGGGGGGTGAAAGGGGCTGGGGGGGGAAAAAGGGGCTGGGGGGTGATGAGGGGGGAAAGTGAGTCATGGGGGGGGGGAACTGGGTTCCTGGGGGGAAAATTGGGTTATGGGGGGGGGGAACTGGGTCCTACGGGGGAAGTTGGGTCCCTGGGGGGGAAATTGGGTTATGGGGGGGTAAACTGGGTACTGGGGGGGGGAAATGGGGTCCCGGGGGGGGCTGCGCGGTGCTGGGGTTCCCAGGTGGGCGCCCCCCCGAGGGGCTCCCCATCTTGGAGCAGATTCCTGCCCCCCCCCCAGCCTGTGCGGGACGGGGTTTTGGGGTCCCACCCTGCCCCCCGTGTCCGTCCGTCCGTCCTAACGGGTGCCCCCCCCCCACAGCACGGCCGCTTCGCCCCCTCCCCGGCCGGGCTGGCGGAGGAGCTGACGCTGCTCCAGGACCGCCTCAGCGCCTGGCAAGCCCAGGGACTCCGCACCAGGGCCGCCGGCAGCCCCCTGGCACCGTCGCGATAAGTCGCGATAGCAGCAGGACAGAGCTGGTCCCTCACGGGGGGGTGACCCCAAGGCTCCCCTATGGGGTTTTTTGGGGGGGAACAGCCCCCAAAGCGCCCTGCGGCCTCTCTACTGCTGCCTCCCTGCTCCTCGCTGGGGCTCCTGTGGCTTTTTGGGGCTGTTGGCAGCGTTTTGGGGCTGTTTTGCAGCGTTTTGGGTCCAGCGCTTGCTTTTTGGGGCTGACGCAGGCTTTTTGGGGCCAGCTCCTGCCACGCTGCTCCCCGGCTGCTCTGGAAGAGGCTGAGCACCCCAGGGGTGCCACGCGCGCCCTGGCACAGCCGATTTCCCCTTTTTTTGCCTTAAAATCCTTGCTACCTCCAGGTGCCTTGGGGCTGGGCTCACCACCCCGGGCCCGCGCCACCAGCCCCGCCGCGGGGTCGCTTTGCTCCCACAGGGGCCGAGCTTTGCTGGGGGCCCAGCGCCACGCCTCTATCGGCGACACACTGTCGCGATATGGGAGGGGCGGGGACCCCAGGGCTCGGCTGGGCTGCCGGGGCTGTGAAGAGGAAAAGGGGGCTCTGAGCGCCGGCAGCCCCCGGCCGTGCACTTTTATCGAGGTTTGTGTCGGGATCTCGCCTGCACGCGGCGGTTTGCACTTTTTATCGCGATTTATGTCGGGGAGCTCAATAAAGCGGCTCTGCGGGCACTGTGGCGTGGCTCTGAGTGAACGACCCGGGCTGGGGGCTCTGGACTGGGGTGGGGGTGCCCGGTCCCAGCCGCGCTGCCGGCCGCGGGGCCGATATCGCCGCCTATCGCGGCGGGGCTATCGCGACATAACAGGCCCGGCCTCAACATGGCGCCGACGCCATTTCCGGCCGGCCGCGAGGGGGCGGGGCTATCGCCTGGCGCTGACGTCAGGGCGCGAGGCGCTGCGTTGCGTTACGTAGCTTACGTTACGCAAGTTACGTTCCATAGATTGCCTTGTGCTGCGTTACGCATGTTACGCAGCGTTGCTCTACGTAGGGTACGTCACATGGGTTACCTTTTGCTGCATTACGTAGATTACGTTACATGCGTTCCGTTAAGCAGGTTAAACGGGCTGAACTACGTAGTTTGCGTTACATATGTTACTTTGCGCTGCGTTACGTAGATTACGTGACGTATGTCACATTTTGCACCGTTACGCCGTTTACTTTCCACTGCGTTACGCAGCTTGCGTTATGCTGCTCACACTGCGCTGCGTTACGTAGATCGCGTAGACTCCCGGCCGTCGCGTTACGCTGCTTGCGTTACGTGCCTGGCGTCGCCCGGCGCTACGCAGCTTGCGTTGCGCCGCGTTACGCAGCTTCCGTCCCGGCGGCGGGAGCGGGCCAAGATGGCGGCGGGGCCCATCTCGGAGCGGAACCAGGGTGAGCAGCGGGGACCGGGAGGGGAGCGGCGGCGGGGGCCGGGGGGAGGCCGACAGGGGCCGGGCACCTTCAACTCCCCCTCACGGTTCACCCTCGAGGGGTCCCGGCCTCGGGAAGCCGAGCTGTAGCGTTCCGCTAGGCCGCGGCCTACCCCCGCCGCCGCCTCCTCCTGACGGGGCTCTCGCTCTGTGCCCCCCTCAGATGCCACCGTGTACGTGGGGGGCCTGGACGAGAAGGTGAGCGAGCCGCTGCTGTGGGAGCTCTTCCTCCAGGCCGGGCCCGTGGTCAACACGCACATGCCCAAGGACCGGGTCACCGGGCAGCACCAAGGTGAGGGGCTCCGGGGGGGGCTGGGGAAGGGGGAGCCGGGGCTGAGGGGGGTGCTGGGGGGCAACAGGCCTGCAGGGGGGCTGGGGAGGGTGGATTGAGGGTAACGGGGTGAGGTTTAACGCGGCCAAGTGTTGGGTGTTGCTCTTGGGGCACAGGGACCCCGTGTGGGGCTGCAGGCTGGGGGCAGGGGGGCTGGAAACGGGGCAGAGGGAAAGGGGAAAAGGGGCTGGGGGTGTTGGTCAACACTCGCCTGACCAGGAGCCTGCAGCGTGCCCAGGTGGGCAGAAAGGCCGGCGGCATCCTGGTTGTGTCAGGAGTAGTGCAGGGCGGTGAGCATCACAGAGTCACCTAGGCTGGAAGAAACCTCCAAGATCACCAAATCCAAGCTCTGACCTAACACTAACAGCCCTCAACTAAACCACATTGCTGAGCTCTACATCTAAACGTCTTTTAAAGATCTCCAGGGATGGAGACTCAGCCACTTCCCTGGGCAGCCTGTCCCAATGCCTCCCAACCCTTTCTGTAAAGAAGTTCTTCCTCAGGTCCAACCTAAACCTCGCCTGGTGCATCTTTAGCCCGTTCCCTCTCATCCTGTGAGGCTGCACCTGGAGTGCTGTGCTCAGTTTTGGGCCCCTCACTGCGCGAAGCACATTGAGGCCCTGCAGGGAGGTGAAGGGAGGTGAGGGGTGGGTGCTTAGCAGGGCAGATCGCTGCTCTTGGGCTCTGTTTTTAAAACAAGCAGGGTCGGAGGCAGCAGGGAGCAGCACGAGGCCGTGCTTCTGCCCCTTCCTAAACCCTCTGCCTCGTTGCAGGCTATGGGTTCGTGGAGTTCCTCAGCGAGGAGGATGCGGATTACGCCATCAAGATCATGAACATGATCAAGCTGTACGGGAAGCCGATCCGCGTCAACAAAGCCTCGGCCCACAACAAGAACCTGGACGTGGGGGCCAACATCTTCATCGGCAACCTGGACCCCGAGATCGACGAGAAGCTGCTCTACGACACCTTCAGCGCCTTCGGGGTCATCCTGCAGACGCCCAAAATCATGCGGGACCCCGACACGGGCAACTCCAAGGGCTACGCCTTCATCAACTTCGCCAGCTTCGACGCCTCCGACGCCGCCATCGAGGCCATGAACGGGCAGTACCTCTGCAACCGCCCCATCACCGTCTCCTACGCCTTCAAGAAGGATTCCAAGGGCGAGCGGCACGGCTCGGCGGCCGAGCGCCTGCTGGCAGCCCAAAACCCCCTCTCGCAGGCGGATCGGCCCCACCAGCTCTTCGCCGACGCCCCCCCTCCGCCCTCGGTCCCCACCCCCGTGGTCACCTCGCTGGGCCCCGGGGTCACCCCTCCGGGTGGGTAGGGGCAGTGGGGAGGGGTTTCTGCGCCCCGTTGGGTGGGAAGGAGGGGGTTTGGGGGCTGTTTGGGGGCTCCCGGGGGGGGTTTGGGGCAGCAGCGGGCTGCAGAGTGGGCTGGGGAGGGGTTTTGGGGGCAGCAGGTCCCTGGCACCCACCCGGCTCAGCCCCCAGTGGTCGGATCCTGGGCTCCTGCTTCACCCTGAGGGGTTTTCTGGATGTTTTCTGGTCATTTTCTGGTTGCCGTGGCCGTTTGTGTGTTCAGTCTCCTCCCCAGTTGCCCGTTTTTGTTGTTTTTTTCTTCCTTTTTTAAACTTTTTTCCGTGCTGCGCCCAACCGAACCCTCTCTCCTTCTCTCTCTTTCAGGCCTCCCCCCCCCAGGATCGTTCCCCCCGCCGGTGCCTCCCCCCGGAGCGCTGCCCCCCGGCATGCCCCCTGCCATGCCGCCCCCCCCGATGCCACCAGGAGCAGGGGCCCCCGGCCCCCCCTCGGGGGCTGCACCCAGCGGTGGGCACCCCCCTCACCCTCACCCCTTCCCCCCCGGCGGGATGCATCACCCAGGTAAGCTCGGAAAGCTCAAATCCCTTTCTGCTGTGGGGTGTCCTTGCGTAAATCCCCCCTCTGCTTTCTTCCCCGAGCTGTTTTTTGGGGCAAAACGGGGAAAAATCGGCTGCTGTGCGTGGTGTGGCCGTGGTAGAGAGCTCGGGGGGAGATCCACAGTTGGCTGTTGAGCGGCAGCCTGAGCTCCCGGGGCTGAAAGGTGCAGAAATAGCTCGGTGGGATTTTTGGGAGGGTAATTTAGGGAATAATTCCTTCCAAAAGGCATCGAGCCGGGGCAGGATTTGAGTTCCCTCGAGCTGCTGAGGCGAAAACGAGACCGGGTTCAGCTTCAGGAGTCCCCGGTGCTGTGCTGGGAGGCTGCTGAGGAGGCTCCGAGGCGTTTTTGTTTTCCTCCAGCTCTTGATTCCTGCGTGAGGTGTGAACCTCCCCGGCGCAGCCTGCAGCTCCGCCAGCCGGGAGCTCGTTGGAGCGGCGAGAACAAAATGTTTCCTCTGCTTCCCTCCCATTTTTAGCCTCAGACATCCAGGCTGCAGTCTGGAGCGCAGAAATTCGGGGAAATTGGCGTCAGTTTGAGAAAAAGAGGGGGAAAAAAGAACCCTGCTTGAATTTCTTCTTGTCCTGCTTGAATTTTTTCTCCTCCTGCCTGCTCTCGAGCAGCCCCCGGGCTGATTAGGGCGCTCTGTGAGCAGCTGGCTGCTGCTCTCCCCGACCTCAAGCTGCTTTTCCAGCCTTCAGCCGGCCAATTACCCTCAGCAGGCCTCCCTGCAGAGCTGCGCCGGGCTCTCGGGCTCCTCAGGAGGAAAGGATTTGTGGATTGGGGTGAAAAAGGATAAAATCTTAGGGAAACAAAAAAAAAAAAGGGTGGGAGGGACGCAGCCACGCCGAGCACGTTTTGAGGTCGTTGCAGGGGGCCCTGCCTGAGACCCCCGAGGGGGGTGGTTTCTCTCTGAACCCTTTTTAATGGCTGCACCGTGCTTGCTGGCAAGATTTCACGTTTTTATTTCCTCTCCAAGCACTATTTCCTCCACTTTGTTCCTCAGAACTCGCCCCCTGCGTCGGGGCAGAGCTTTTTTCCTTTCCCCCCCCCGTTTTAATAGCGGAAAACTCGACGTGGATTCTCCGCCTGATGTTTTAACCCTCACGATCTCCCTTTTTGTTCCCTTTTTCCCCCTTTCTAACCCTTCTTTTCCCCTTTTTCCCCCCAGGAATGCCCCCCATGCAGGTGCACCACGGCCCCCCCGGCATGGGCCAGCACCACCCAGGACCCCCGGGCTCCGGAGGGCAGCCCCCGCCGCGACCCCCGCCTGGCATGCCGCACCCCGGCCCCCCTCCCATGGGGATGCCGCCCCGAGGACCTCATTTCGGGTCGCCCATGGGTAAGTGGGACCCCCCCCGAGAGGCTGCTGGGGGGATTTGGGGATTTGTGGTGCCCTCTGGTGCTGTTTCCTCGCGGGGAGGTGTCTGGGGGTGGGACCTGGGGGCTCTGAGCGGGGTTTTCCTCGGGTTCCCTGCGGTGTGGGGCTTTTCCTGTGGGATGCAGGGCTGCTTGGGGGAGTTTTTCCCCTTTCCCAAGCGGGGAAGTTTAAAAAAGGGGGGGGTGCTGAGCGCTGCTGCGTCCTTCAGCCCTGCCTGGGGGTCCTGGGGGTGCAGCAAGGGGCAGCCTCCATCATTATGGCACAAAAAGACGCTGCCCGGCGCTGGATTTTGAGTTTTGGGGTCATCCCTGGGGGGGTGAGACAAACGAGGGGCAGCTCCGCTGGGTGTTTTTGGGTGTTTTTGGGTGTTTTTGGGTGTTTTTGGGTGTTTTTGGGTGTTTTTGGGGTGTTTTTGGGGTGTTTTTGGATGTTTTCTCCAGCTGGGCAGCCCCGTGTGGCGAGGATCCCCCCCCCGAACCCCCCTGGGGTCGCGGTCAGGGGGTTCCCACCAACCTTCTGCTTCCCCAAACCGCGGGTCCGGGGGTGGGACCAGCACCCAAGGGTGGGGTTTTGGGTGGGCTGGGCGGGTGCTGACCCCTTTGCTCTGTCCCTACAGGTCACCCCGGCCCCATGCCGCACCACGGGATGCGCGGCCCCCCTCCGCTGATGCCTCCCCACGGCTACAACGGCCCCCCTCGCCCCCCACCCTACGGCTACCAGAGGGTCCCCCTGCCCCCCCGGCCCGCCCAGAGGCCCCCCGGGGTGCCCCCACGGGGTCCCTTGAGGGGCCCCCTGCCCTAAAAACAGAAGCTCCCTGCTGGGACTTGCTCCCTCCCCGCCCTCAGCCCTCCGTTCCCCCTTGGACTGAGGTGTTCGTGCCCGAGAGGCGTCGCTGGGTCCATCCCCGCCACAGCTCCCCCCTCTTTTTTTTATTCCCCCCATCTTTTCCCCCGTTTTTTTTTATAGCGTTCGTTTTGGTCGTTTTTTTCCCCTCCTCCCTCCTTTTAACTCCACCCGGAAGATTTTTCACGGGATTTTTAACGGGATTTTGTTTTCTATGTGAAGCCCATTTACCAATAAACCCTTTTGACGAGCAGGGGGCCCTCCCTGCCTCGCCTGCTGCCTGCCCTTTCCTTCCTCGTCCTGATGCTCTGCGTCCCGGTGAGGTGCTGAATTGGGGCTGAAGCCCCCAATCTCCTGCTCCCCCCGGGCTGTTTGCTGCTGGCTGACGTGCTCCAGCCCCCCTGCAGCAAAGAAAAATTGTGAGGAAGCCCTAAAATCCGCTGCGTCCTCGGATGTTTGTGCCAGAGCACCCAGGTAAACGGCCACGCCGTTCGGAGGAGAGATTTGGCAGTGAAACCTGCTCTCCCCAGCCCTTCCCTGCTGAGATCCCCGTTTTGATACCACTCACGGCCACGGGAAACCGCTCCAGCTGCGGGTTTGGGGTTGATACGACCCACGGGGCAGCAAAATTTTGGGGGTGAGCGGGCTCTGCAGTCGGGGAGGTGCGAGGAGGGCAGGGGCTCTCCCCTGCGGTTGGAGTCGGGGAGTTGTCGGCTTCCTAATGTGGGAGGCTCTGAAATCCAGGTGATTTAAAGAGAAAAAAAAAAAGTTACCTCCAGGTATTTGTCCTCAAGTTTTTTTGTGGCTTTAGGGAAGAACCCAGAGGGACGAGTGGGGGGCTGATGTTATGAGTGGGGTTTTTTTTGGCTTATAGGGACTCTTCCCGGGGAGCTGCCGTGGCTCTCCCTTCTCCTGCAGAGAAGCCGTCTCGTTTCCAGCCTTGCTTTTCCTCTCTGCTGGTTGCTTTCTGCTTCGTTTGAACTTCCTAGGGCTAAAGCTGACCTTTAGCTCCCATCTCTGGTCACCCTCGTGGGCCGAAGAGGAAGAACGGCGCCGTGCTTCTCCTCGCAGTCACGTCTGTGAGGTCTGGAGAGATCCAGAGCCTGCTGGGGAGGCAACAAAACCGCTCTGCGAATTTTGTGTCACCTTGGGCACGTGAGGAGCCACCGGAGGCTCTGGGAGATGAACTGGAAGAGCTCCTCGGCGCTTCCCTTGGTCGGGAGCAGTGGTGAGGCGCCGCTGGAGGTCCTGGTGCTGCTCAAACGTGCTCAAATCCAACCTCGGGGACGGCTCAGGGCTGCCGTAGGGGAGATTTGAGGCTTCTTGCGCTGCGAACCCTTCCCAGGACTGCTCCCAGCTCGGAGCCTGGAGCTTTGTGGCTGTTTTGGGCTGGCTGTGAGCGGGCTGATTTCATCCAGAGCCCGGCGCAATCGCATCGGCGCGGCCTCCCCGTGCCAGCCTCGCCTCCAGCCTGGGGCTGCTCTGCTGCTGGCTGGTAAAACTGCCCGAGGAGCACCCCACAAACCTCCTCCTCGTGCCATGAGCAGCGGGGTGACGAGGCAGGAGGCCCTCCGAGTGCTGCCTGCGTGGCTCCGGCTCCTCCACCTGTGCCAGGAGGAAAAGGAAAAAGAAAAAGGGGAGGAGGAGATGTCTCAGGTGTAAACCAGCAGTAAATCCACGCTGGTTAAGAGGCCAGAAGCTGCCAGGGGCTCTGCTGCTTGCTCCTGAGCAGCCAGCAGCTGGGCTGGAGGTGGTTTTTGTTTTTTTTTTTTCCTTCCTGATGAGCGCTGTTTACCACGCGCCCGCTGTTTGGATCGCTCTGCCCAGGCGTGGGGCTGTCGTTTGCCTTCCCCGCTGTGGTCTGCGTGCCGAAGGAGCGCTGCTGCGTGTCCCGACGTACCCCCAGCCCCGGCGCTCGCACCTCTAGGCCTGGAGAAGGTGGCTGCAAGAGCTGAAATCTGCAATCCAAACGCTTCAAACGACGAGTGCCAAAACCCCCCTGGTGCGGGCGATGGGTGCAGGGGAGGACACGTTAACGCAGCGTGGAAAAAAGGACTTCTGAAGGCGAGGAGACCCTAAGGGAGTGAATTTGAAGGGCTGTGGGGTTTTGCTTCAGGGGTTTAGCTTGCGATGGGTGCGGAGCCAGCTAAAGGGAGGCGAGGGGGACACCCATGGGTGCTCGACCTGCCTGCGGGGAGCCGACGGCAGCCGCTATTTCGTTGCCAACGTTTGGGTGAGCAAAGCCCCAAATCCCCGCCAGCTCCCGTGGTTGTGAACGTTCCTGGAGGGGCAGAGGATCGCGCCAGGGAGGGAGGCAGCTTGCCAGCCATCGATCAAGCCTCGACGCGGGCCACGAGCGAGGTGGCTCGCTCGCTCCTGCGCCGGGGTGACCTTGGCAGCGTGTGGCTCGGCTCCTGCGAGGCTCAGCACCACCTTCAGCCCCTTGCCCCGTGCCACCTCCTCCCGGCTGCTCCTGGAAGCTGCTGTCTGCAGGTTCTCCAGCACGGGATTCAGCCCTGGCTGCTGATTCGGGGCCGTCGCCACCTTCGCCTGCCGCGCTGGTTAAGCCTCTGCAGTGTGTGTGTGTGTGTGCAGGGAGGGAACGGCTTCTATTTTAATAGCTGTTCCTGGCAAAAAGGAAAAAAAAAAAAAAAAAGATGCCTTTATGCCCTTTTTTTTCTTTTTTTTTTTCTCCCCTTCCAGTGAGCTGTCGGGGTGGGGAAGAGCCCTGGTCCTGCCTAGGTGGGTCCTGGGGGGGGACCCCAAGAAACCAGCATAAAACCAGCACATCCCAGAAGGAGCCACCGTGCCCCGGGACATCACTCGAGGGCAGCCCCCGGAGCCCACCTTGGGTTTTTATCCCCTCGTGCCTGGCTTTTAGGCCTTGGTGAAGGAGAAAGGCTGAGAAGCAGCAGCTGGGGAGAGGGACAGGCTGCCCCCCCGGCCCTGCTGCAGCGCGTGTCGCTTTTCTTTTTTCACATGGGAGCCTCGGGGCTGAGCACGAGCTCCCGGCTGCTGCGCCGAGGGGAAGGGGACGCGGTGGCAGCGTGGCACATGAGTCAGAGCTCGGTGGGACGTGGCACCCGCAGGGAGAAGCACTCACCCAGCACATTTTGGGAGAGCCCCCCCCCTGCCAGAGCCGGCCCCGGCTGGGCTGAAACCCCCCCTTTAGCTCAGCCCCGTTCCCTGTTGTAGGATAATTCCCATCAGGGGCTCTTTTGGTTGTGGGGCTTTTCCCAAATCCTTCCCCACGCCGCCTCTGGTGCACAAACCCCCTTTCCCCGCTCCCCAACCCCGTTGGCCTCCTGCAGAGCCCGTCCAGGCTGCTCGAGCTGCCCCTCGCCCTGCTCCTTTTGGCCTCTCAGCCTCGTACCCCGAGCTCCTCGGCCTCGTAGCAGGAGGACGGGGACCTGCTGAGGGACCTGCGGGGTGCTGAGACCTGCCCAGCTCATTGCACGAGGGAAGGAGCAGGGGGGGAGCAGGCACGGCCCCCCCCAGCTCACTGCACGAGGCGGGGGGAGCGGGCACGGCTTTTTGGGGTCCCCCCCAAAAAGAGGGAGACCCCCTCCTGGGCACCCTGCGTCCCCCAGGAGGGATCTGGGTTATGTTTTTTTTTTTTTTGGGCGGGTGGAGTGGTCCAGAGCTGATTTCACCCCCCCCAGGGGTAAATCCTTCACCGGGGGAGGGTTGGGTACCCCCCACGTCCCCCCCCCCCCGTGCCCACGCTCCTCCCAGCGCCGTCGGGAGCGTTTGTGCTGCATCACGACGGGAGGGCCTCGCGCGGCCCCGTCCAGGCGGACAAAATTTGATCGGAAGAAATCGAAATCCGCCCCCCCCCCCCCTCCCCATTCCCCCCTCCTCCTTTCCCATTCCCCCCCCCACCCCGGAGGAAGACGTGACTCAGATTTTGTGCGTGTGGTGTGTTGGGTTGGGTTGGGTTGGGAAGGGGGGGCAGCTCCTCGCACCCCGTTACGTGTCGTGTCCCCCCCCCCCCTTTCACCTCCAACCCCTCGGAGCACGGGAACCCCTCTCCCCCGGGGAGCTCCCCGCGGGTGTCTCGGAGCATCGCCGCCCTCCTCGCGCCTTGGCGAAAAAACCAAGGAGAAGGGAAGAGACCCCCCCCCCGGCCCCCCCCCCCGGCCCCGCATCGCTGCTAGCTGTAGCACGGCCCCCCCCCTCCCTCCTGCTGCCTCCCTCCTTGCAATGGACTCTCCCAGCGCTCAGCGTGTGTGGCGGAGGCTGCGGCGTTAGCGCTGGTACCCGCGAGCTGTTTTCCTGCCACATCCCCGCCGGAGCATCCTCCCGCGGCCGGAGAGGAGAGCGGGGCCGCAGCAGCAGGTAAGGGGGAGAGAAAAGGAGAAAAAAAAGGAGAAAAAAGGAGAAAAAAAGGAGAAAAAAGGAGAAAAAAGGAGAAAAAAGGAGAAAGGGCTTCAGGGAAAGGGATCGCCCTCCTCCTCCTCTCCTCGCTGCCTTTCCCGAGCATCCTCGGGGTTGCCGGCTGACGGATGAGGGGTTCGGCTTCCCCTTTGCCGTGGCTGTGGCCATTTTGTCCTGAAAAACCTTGCCTCCGGCTTCGGGTTGTCTTGATTTTTGATTTTTTATTATTATTATTATTATTATTATTTTTTTTTTAATGTGCGTGCTTGGTAGCCCCTCGGCATCCCTGCCGGGTGGCCGGGCTCCAGCACCAGCGGGGATTTCGTTGTGCGGGGACGGAGATTTCTCCTGGGGGCACCGGCGGGTTTTGGGGAGGGGGAGCCCCTCGGCTCCCCCCCCCCCAGGGGTGCTGAGGGGGGGGCTCGGCAATGACCTTGGGCACCGGGGGGGGTTTCCAACTCCTCTCCCTTGTCGCCATGTTCTGGCTGCTCTGCGGAAAGGCCGGGGGCTGCGGGGGGGACCCAGACCTGGGAACCCCCTTATGGGGAGGGGGGGTCTCGGGGTGCGCAGCGAGGCAGGGCTGCGCCCATCCCCGGCACCTGGCAGGAGAAAAAGGCTCCGGAGCCCCCCAGCTTCACTAGGGGCTGGCAGTGCCCCCCCGGACTAACGCCACCGACGGGGTAGGGGGCCAGCGGTGCCTTTGTGCAGCCAGGGGAGCGTTTTTGGGGCCCCCCCGTTTTGCCTACGGGGCGCCTCGTGAGATCAAACCCCTCGTCTTGACAACCTGCGTGGTGCCAGCTCGGCTCCTCGAGGCTCCCCGGCTCGGAGCCCAGCGGTGACCTTGGTGCACGCGGACGGGCCCCGTCCCCGTCCCCGTCCCCCCCCCCACCCCGCCGGCTTCTCGGCCTCCCTTCTGCTCCCCTCGCCCTTTGCCAGCTCCCCGCTGCTGCGAGCCGTGTCACCGTGCCACCTTGGGGGGGGGGGGGCAGCCCCCACAGGGGGCAAAATGACCTTGAAGGCCACGGCTCGGCTCCTTCCAGCGCCTTCGGGAGCCCCCCTGGGGTTTAACCCGAGGAGGGCAACGGGGGGGGGGTTCCCCGGGATGGGATTTTTTTTGCTCCCCACCGAGCCGGGGAACAGAGGGCGGTGGGCGTCCGGGGGAATTGAGGCTGCCTGGAGGTCCCTGCCCGGCTTCATTCAGAAATCAGCTCGGGGAAAAGGGGGGGGGGGGAATGAGGGAATAAGGTGGGGGGGGGCCGCGGCGTGCCGCAGCGCCGGCACCGCACCGTCCCCGGGTGCCTGCGCAGAGCCGGCGTGGGCGCCCACCCCGGGGGGAGCGCTGCTGACGGCCCCGGCTATTTTGGAAGGGCTAATTTTAGCTTGCCGCCGTGCCCTGTCCCCCCCCTCTCTCTCTCTGTCGGTGGGGGGGGACACACAAACACACACACGCGCCCTGACGGCTGCGTCCCTCTCCCTGCGGCTCAACTTCTGCGGCGCTGGCCGCGCGTGGCCGCTGCTGCCCGGAGGCTTTTGTGCTGCCGGGGGGGTCAAAAATAGCAATTTGGGGGGGGTTAGGGGGTCGTGACGGGCCCCTCAGCAGGGCCAGCAGTGCCCGTACCCGCTGGTGTCTGGGGGCCATCCCTTGTCATGAGCTGGGCTGAGTTTTTGTGGGGTTGGGGGGGGTCCCAGCAGGATGGCAGCACGGGGCCAGGGCTCCGGCCGAAGGCTCTCGTGGAGCCGCAGCCAAATCCCTTCTGGAAGCCTCCCCGGGGAACGTGGCCTTGGGCACGTGGTCCCCGGCGCCGCCTCCGCCACCGCGGCGAGCTTCGGGCACCTGGATCGGGGCTGGGGACCCCTCCCCAGGGCCCCCCCAACCCCAAACCTCCTTCGGCACCCTGCTGGGGATTGCCGAGCCGGGGCAGCGATGCCAAGCCTGGGAGGTTTTGGGGACCCCCGTGGCTTTTGGGGGCTGGTTCCCCTCGCGGTCCCCGTGGGGCCGGTGGCGGCTCAGGCTGCGTGGTGCTGGTTTCTCTCCGTCCTGCCCTTCCTGAGGGATTGGGGTGGTTTTGACACCCGGAGCCGGCCTGGTTCCCGGCGGTGACTTGCAATCCTGGCTGAACCCACCGGGGACGCGCTGCCTGTGGCCTGGTGGCAGCGATGTCCCCAATGTCCCCTCGGTTTCCTCGTCCCCTGTCCCTTGAGGGTGAGGTGGGATGCGGGCTCGGTGACCCCCTGGAGATGGGCAGGGGTTTCCCAAGCCCTCGCTGTCACCAGGACCCTACCCCCCAGGGGGGCACCATGTGCCCTGCTGGGGCCCACAGAGCCCTGGGGTCCCCATCCCCAGGTCCCCATCCCCAGGGTCCCTGTCCCCAGGTCCCCATCCCCGTCCCCATCTCCAAGGTCCTTTCACCAGGTCCCCATCCCCATGTCCCCGTCCCCAGGACCCCGTCCCCAAGGTCCCTGTCCCCATGTTCCCATCCCTGTCCCCATCCCCAAGGTCCCATCCCCAGGACCCCATCCCCAGGACCCTGTCCCCAGGGTCCCCGTCCCCATGTCCCTGTCCCCATGTCCCCATCCCTGTCCCCATCCCGTGACCCCCTCGCCCTATGGATGCCACGAGCCAGGGGCAAGGGGGGGGGAGGTAGGGCAGGTGCGTGGCCACACCCCCCGAACCTGATTGGCCGAACGGCTGGGCCGTGCCCCCCTAGCCCCATTGATGCCAGTGGGGTGGCCACGCCCCCCGCAGCTGATTGGTTCCCGGCCCAGCCCCACCCGCCCGGCCCCATTGAGGAGGTGGCGCCGCCTTTTTCTCAATGGGCTACTGGGGAGCAGCAGGAGGCACTGGGGGGGTCCCATGGCCTGGGGCCCCTGGGCTGTCCCTGGGTGCTCGGAGGGGCCGTGGGGCCCACCCGCACCCTCCTCATCCCAATCGCTGCTGGGATTCCCCCTGCGGGTCCTGTCCCCCTCAGGGATCCCCCATCCCCACCGGGGTCCCTCGTGGGGGGGCGTTGAGGTAGGGGCGAGGTGGCCCCGTTGGCTTTTGGCTCGCCCATTCTCCTGTGCGGGTCCATCCTCCCTCTCCCCGCATCAAACCGGCCTCCTGTGCGCCTTGCTCCCTCCTCACCCGCGTTTATTTTTCGATCCCAGCCCCGAGGTGCTGTGGAAGTGAAGCTCGGGGGGGTCCCACACACCCTAACGTGTGCCCCCCCCTCTCCTGGGGAGCATCGCCCAAGCAGGGCTGACCCCGGGGCCGCTGCCCCAAAGCTGGGAGGTGCTGGGGGAGAACAAACCCCGTGCTCAGCCGCGTTGTTGGCCGCTGGGGAAGCCACTTTGGATTCCAACGAGGCCAACGGGTGCCCAAAGGCCACCGAAATGTGTCTGCGAGAGCTTTGCTCCTCCGAATGAGCGTGGTTGGGGGGCACTCTGAGAGGTGACAACCCCCCCCCTGGGGTTGCTCCTGCTCCTTCCCATCCCCGTGCCCTGCTGCGGGTGCCTGACCCCGAACCGGGCTCTCCTGCCCGGGTCCCTGCAGCCTCGCCACGGGGCAGAGGCGCCCCAAATCCTCCCGTCTCCATCCGAGCCAGGCGGAAAAGTGCCGCAAATTGCGCCGTCCTTTGGACCTCGCAGACCCCAGAGGGGCCGTGCGGGGCCGTTCCCAACCTAACGTGGGCTCCGCTTGTGTCTGGGCTCCCCAGGTCCAGGGTCTCCCCCCCCACCCCGCGCCCCCCTCCCAGCCTTCGCCACGTGGATGGGTGGCGGCGCCGCCGCCCGGCCCCAAAAACCCCACTGCCGAGCACGGGCGTGAGGGCGCAGCCCCGACGCGGAGCCCCCTCCCCGGCCTCAATTCCTCAGCGGTGCCCCAGCCCAGCCCCCCGGCACCATGGATGAGAGCTTCCGAGACCGGACGGCGTTCATCCGGGGCGCCAAGGACATCGCCAAGGAGGTGAAGAAGCACGCGGCCAAGAAGGTGAGCAAGGGCATGGACCGCATGCAGGACGAGTACACCAAGCGCTCCTACACCCGCTTCGAGGAGGAGGAGGACGACGAAGACTACCCGCCGCAGGACGGCTACTACCGGGGGGGCGAGGGGGCCAACGAGGAGGAGGGGGCCTCCAGCGACGCCACCGAGGGCCACGACGAGGAGGACGAGATCTACGAGGGCGAGTACCAGGGCATCCCCCGGCACGACTCGATGAAAGGCGGCGAGAGGCTGGGGGCCGAGGCGGCCGCCGGCGCCTTCGACGACACCGAGGGGCAGCGGAGGAAGGACAAGGAGGAGTTGGCGCAGCAGTACGAGCTGATCCTGCAGGAGTGCGGCCACGGCCGCTTCCAGTGGACCCTCTACTTCGTCCTGGGACTGGCCCTGATGGCCGACGGCGTGGAGGTCTTCGTGGTGGGCTTCGTGCTGCCCAGCGCCGAGAAGGACATGTGCCTGTCCGACTCCAATAAGGGGATGCTGGGTGAGCCTGGGGTTGGGGGGTTTGGGGGAGAAGGATGGGGGAAAGGGGGCAGGGAGGGGATGTGGGGGGATAGGGGAGTGAGGGGGGGGAGTGGGAGGGTAGGGGGACGGGGAGGGATAGCGGGGTATGGGGGATATGGGGAGGTGGGGGGGCACGGAGGGGGATATGGGGTGTGGGGACACGGGGTATGGGGACACGAGCAGATTAGGGGACATGGAGGGGGACAAGAGAAGGTAGGGGGGGCATGGAAGGACACCTGGGATGTGGGGGACACGGAGAGGGAAAGGGGGTGTGGGGGATGTGAGGAGAGAGGGGGGCAAGGAAGGGGACGTGAGCAGAGAGGGGGATGTGGGGTCTGGGGGGACATGAGGAGGTAGGGGGGGCATGGGGGGGCACGTGGGATATAGGGGAGATGGAGGGGGAGAGGGGTTATGGGGGACACGAGCAGATCAGGGGACATGGAGGGACACCGAGGGGACGGGGAGGGGCAGAGGGGACATCGAGGGGGGGTGATGGGGGGGGATGTGGCATATAGGGGGCACGGGAGCAGAAAGGAGAATGTGGGGGGGGAGACACGGGGATGTGAGCAGGGGGAGGGGTGTGGGAGGATGGGGGGGAGATGGGGCTGGGGGGATTTGGGGAGATTTGGGGGGATTTGGGGGGATTTGGGGGATTTGGGGCACATAGGAGGTGTGGGAGGCCATGGGGTGGGTGGGGTGTGCGCGTCCTTCCCCCTGAAGGACAAGCGGGACTCGGGGATGGGGGGGGGACACGGGAGGGGACAGGGGACATGGGGGGGGACACAGAAGATATGGGGACATGGGGGGGTTTCAGGAGCTCTCTGGGCATCCAGCTCCCTCCAGCCTCCTCCTCCCAGTCCCACACTGGTCCCAACTGGGAAAACTGGGGTGGGGGGGGAGAGGCAGCAGCCGGAGGGGGGGGTGAGCATCACTGTGCAGCCGAGCAGTGCCTTGTGCCCCCCCCCCGCAGCCCCAGGCTTATCTCCCTGCTCCTGCTCGGGGCTGATAAGGGGACGCTGAGCGCTCTGGGGGGGGGCTGCGGGCGGCTGCGTTGGCCGCACTGCGGCACCCCCCCCTCCATCCCCCCCCCAATGCAGCCCAAATTCCGAGTGTTATTGTGTGCCCCCCCCCCCCAGACCTGGCAAACTCAGGGCAGAAGGAGGAGGGGAGGGGGGGGGGGGGGCTGGATGCAGACAATGAGAGGAGGGGGCTCTGGGTTGATGCTGGGGGGGGGGGGACCTCTGCCCCCTGCACCCCCCCAGTACCGAATCCTCGCCCCGGAGCTGGGGGACCCCTCGGTGCGTGGGGCTGAGGGGCTGACACCGCTGTGTCCCCCCCCTTCGTCCCCGTGTCCCCCCCGTGTCCCCGTGTCCCCTGTCCCCCCCCCAGGGCTCATCGTGTACCTGGGCATGATGGTGGGCGCCTTCCTGTGGGGCGGGCTGGCCGACCGCCTGGGCCGACGGCAGTGCCTCCTCATCTCCCTCTCCGTCAACAGCGTCTTCGCCTTCTTCTCCTCCTTCGTCCAAGGCTACGGCACCTTCCTCTTCTGCAGGCTGCTCTCGGGCGTGGGGTAAGGGGGCACGGCGCCCTGGGAGGAGGCAGGGGGGGTGTCCGTGTGTCTGTGTGTCCGTGTGTCCCCCCCCAAAATCTCCTCAGCCTCCCCCTGACGGCCGCTCTGCCTCTGTCCCCAGCATCGGCGGCTCCATCCCCATCGTCTTCTCCTATTTCTCCGAGTTCCTGGCGCAGGAGAAGCGCGGGGAGCACCTGAGCTGGCTCTGCATGTTCTGGATGATCGGGGGCATCTACGCCTCCGCCATGGCTTGGGCCATCATCCCCCACTACGGTAAGGACGCCGGCGCTCGCGGTGAGGCTCTCCGGGGCTTGGTGCCACCTCTGTGTCCCCCCCCCCGGTCCCATCCCGTCCCCTCCCCGCAGGTTGGAGCTTCCAGATGGGCTCCGCGTACCAGTTCCACAGCTGGAGGGTTTTCGTCCTGGTCTGCGCCTTCCCCTCCGTCTTCGCCATCGGGGCGCTCACCACCATGCCCGAGAGCCCCCGCTTCTTCCTGGAGGTGACCGGAGCTGGAAAAGGGGGTGCCGGGGGTGTCCCCCCCAGCCTCAAATGGGTGCTGAGGATGGTGGGGGGGGGATTTGGGGCAGGGCTGGTGCCAGGGCGAGCCCGGGTTTTGTGTTGCAGAACGGCAAACACGACGAGGCCTGGATGGTGCTGAAGCAGGTCCACGACACCAACATGAGGGCCAAGGGCCACCCCGAGAGGGTCTTTTCGGTGAGAACCCCCCCTCCCTGCCCCATACCCCCACACCCACTCCGCCACCCCCCCGGCTGCCACCTCCAGGAAAAGCACCCCCGTGGACAGAGGGAGGGGAGGGGGCAGCTCTACGTCAGCGGGTGGGGAAACTGAGGCACGAGGCTGGGCTCACGGCCACCGTGCCCAGAGCGTCCCCCCGCGCCCGCAGGTCACCCACATCAAGACCATCAAGCGGGAGGACGAGCTCATCGAGATCCAGTCGGACACCGGCACGTGGTACCGGCGCTGGCTCGTCCGATTCCTCAACCTCTCGCAGCAGGTGGGGACCGGGGACGGACCCTGCGCCCTGGGGGGGGGGGTGACCCTGCTGTCCCCCTGCGGTGTCCCCTCGTCACCTCCCGCCCCGTCCCCGCGTAGGTTTGGAGCAACTTCCAGCAGTGCTTCGCGCCCGAGTACCGGCGCATCACGCTGATGATGATGGCCGTGTGGTTCACCATGTCCTTCAGGTGGGGCTGGGGAAATTGGGGAGGGGGGGAATGGGGGGAGGCACCCATGGGTGGGGGCAGCTGGTGGCAGGGGGATGGTGGTACGGGGTTGGGAAGGGGGATGTGGGGATGGGGATGGTGGCATGGGGACAGGGATGGTGTTGTGGGGACAGGGATGGTGGCATGGGCATTGGGATGGTGGCACGTGGATGGGGCTGGTGATATGGGGACGGGGATGGTGGCACAGGGATGGGGATGAAGGCATGGGGACAGGGATGGTGGCACAGGGACAGGGATGGTGGCACGGGGATGGGGATGATGGCATGGGCATTGGAATGGTGTCATGGGGACAGGGATGGTGTGATGGGGATGGGGATCATGGCACAGGGATGGGGATGGGGATATGGGGCTGGGGATGGTGACATGGGTCTGGGGATGGTGATATGGGGCCAGGGATGGTGGCACAGGGACAGGGATGGTGACACGGGGCTGGTGGCACGGGGCTGGGTTGTTGGCGGCCGGGCTCAGCCCCTCTCTCACCCCGCAGCTACTACGGGCTGACGGTGTGGTTCCCGGACATGATAAAGCACCTGCAGAACATCGAGTACGCCTCGCGCACCAAGCTCTTCACCCGCGAGAAGGTCCGGCACTTCACCTTCAACTTCACCCTGGAGAACCAGATCCACCAGGGCGGCGAGTACTTCAACGACAAGTGCGTGGCCGCCGGGGACGGGGACACCGGGATGGGGGCTCGGCGGACGGCAGCGAGCCCTTTTTCCCCCCCCTACTCTTTTTTTTTTTTGCCCCCTCCCAGGTTCATCGGCCTGAAGATGAAGTCGGTGACGTTCGAGGACTCGCTGTTCGAGGAGTGCTACTTCGAGGACATCACCTCCAGCAACACCTTCTTCAAGAACTGCACCTTCATCTCCACCGTCTTCTACAACACCGGTAGGAGCGGGGACGGGGCTGCACAGAACCCCCCCCCTCGGGCCCCCCAACCTCGCCGCCCCTTTTAACGACCCCTTTGGGGTGTCCCCCCCCCCCCAATCTTTGCAGATCTCTTCGAGTACAAGTTCATCAACAGCCGGGTGGTGAACAGCACCTTCCTGCACAACAAGGAGGGCTGCCAGCTGGACTTCAGCGACGACAACAACGCCTACATGATCTACTTCGTCAGCTTCCTGGGCACCTTGGCCGTGCTCCCCGGGAACATCGTCTCGGCCCTGCTCATGGACAAGATCGGCCGCCTCCGCATGCTGGGTGGGCACCCCCAATCCCCCCCCCCCACAGGTTTTTTTTGGGGGGTCCTGGACCATGGGCAGTGGGTTGAGGGAGGTGATGACGCCCTCGGGCACCTCAGCTGGGGAGCTGCGGCCTGTTCTGGGCCTCCCTGCACAAAAAGGGCGCAGAAGAGGCCTGCAGAAGGCCATAAAGGTGCTATAGGGCCTGGAGCATCTCCCCACGAGGAGAGGATGAGGGACGTGGGGGTGGTCAGCCTGGGGAAGAGGAGACTGAGGGGATCTCAGCGTGTGGGGTGGGGGGCAGAGGGGTTTGGGCAACCTCATCTCAGCGCTCTGTAGGGACAGGGCAAAGGGTAATGGCCATAAAATGGAGCTCAGGACTTTCTGCACCAGTTTCTTCCCAGTAAGGCTGACGGAGCACTGGGACGGGCCGCCCAGGGAGGTTTTGGGTCTCCTATGGAGATATTTGAGCCCCGTTTGGACGCCTCCCCGGGCAGCCCCCTCTAGGGAACAGCTTTGTCACAACGGGGTCGGACCCCATGATCTCCGCAGCTCCCTCCCAACCCCTCCAGCTCCCCAATTCTTTAATTCTCCCCTTTTTGGGGTGCGAGGCGCCCCCGGCCCTGACACTATTCCCCCCCCCGCAGCCGGCTCCAGCGTGATGTCCTGCGTGAGCTGCTTCTTCCTCTCCTTCGGCAACAGCGAGTCGGCGATGATCGCGCTGCTCTGCCTCTTCGGCGGCGTCAGCATCGCCTCCTGGAACGCCCTGGACGTGCTCACCGTGGAGCTCTACCCCTCCGACAAGAGGTGCTGGGGGGCCGAGGGGCCGGGCTGTGGGACACAGGGTGCCAGGGGTGAGGTTTTGGGGGCTGGGTGCAGGGTTTCGGGGTCCAGGCGCGAGGTTTCGTGTGCTAAATGTGAGGATTTGGGTGCTGGGTGCGGGGATTTGGGTACCAGATAAGAGGTTTTTGGGTGCCAGGTACAAGGTTTTTGGGTCCAGGTGCAAGGATTTGGGTCCAGGTGCAAGGTTTTTGGGTTCAGGTAAGAGGATTTGGGTGCTGGGTATGAGGGTTTTGGGTCCAGGTGAAAGGTTTTGGGGTCCAGGTGCAAGGATTTGGGTCCAGGTGTGAGGATTTGGGTGCTGGGTATGAGGTTTTTGGGTCCAGTTTATGAGGTTTTGGGTGCCAGGTTCAAGGATTTGGGTCCACTTTATGAAGTTTTGGGTGCCAGGTTCAAAGATTTGGGTCCAGTTTATGAGGTTTTGGGTGCCAGGTGCAAGGATTTGGGTCCAGTTTATGAGGTTTTGGGTGCCAGGTGCAAGGATTTGGGTCCAGTTTATGAGGTTTTGGGTGCCAGGCACACAATTTTGGTGCCCAGCTGCCAGATTTTCGCACCCAGTCACAACCATTCAGGCACAGGGCGTGAGGAACCAAAACCCCCGGGATCATCCTGGACGGGCACCCCCCTCCTAATCACCACCCCCCCCCCCCCGATTATTTCCCTGCAGGACGACGGCGTTCGGCTTCCTCAACGCCCTGTGCAAGCTGGCGGCCGTGCTGGGCATCAGCATCTTCACCTCCTTCGTGGGCATCACCAAAGCCGTGCCCATCCTCCTGGCCTCCACCGCCCTGGCCCTCGGCAGCTCCCTCGCCTTGAAATTGCCGGAGACCCGCGGGCAAGTGTTGCAGTGAGGGG
Source organism: Aythya marila (assembly GCF_965140915.1). NCBI lineage: Eukaryota > Metazoa > Chordata > Aves > Anseriformes > Anatidae > Aythya > Aythya marila. The sequence continues at coordinate 2,231,428 of NC_139070.1, forward strand.
GGGGGGACACAAATGGGGAGAGGACCCCCCCTCTGCCAGCCCTATCTCGCCCCTCATCCCGGCTCTCCCCTCCTCCTCGCCCCCTCTCCTTTTTTTTTTTTTAATTTATTTTTATTTTTTATTTATTTTATTTTATTTTATTTTATTTTATTTTATTTTATTTTATTTTATTTTATTATTTTATTTTATTTATTTATTTGTTGTTTTTTTTTTTTGGGGGGGGGGGCTTAGTCTCGTTAGACACTGTGAAACGTCTTCTTGGAGCATTCGGGATTTTTTTCGGTCATTTGCACTTAAACCCCCCGCCCCCAACCCCTTTTCCTTCTCCCCCCCCCGCCAAAAAAAAAAAAAACACAAACCCAAATCCCCCCCCCACCTCCCCAAATTTCTTTTCTCGGTGTCACCCCGTCTGTGCAAAGCTGCTCGCTGCTGGGGGGGGGGCAAAGGGAGGGGGTTGGGGGCACCCCGGCTTTGTGGGGCTGGGGGAGAGACCCCCACACCCCCCCCCACCCCAAATCCCTGGTGGGCTGGGGAGAGAGGAGGAAGAGGAGGAGGAAGGCTCGGCCCACGGCTCTGCTGCGGGGTTGGGGCCGGGGGAGGGCCGTGATTTGGTTCCCCCCCCCCCCCAGGGCTGAGGCTGGGAATATTGGGGTGCTCAGCACCTTGGGGTGCTCGACATTTAGGGTGCTCAGCCCCTTGGGGGGGGGATTTTAGGGTGCACACCACCTTAAAGCACACGATTCTTTGGGGTGCGCGGCGCTTCAGCGTGCCCCCCACTTTTTGGGGTGCAAAGCCCCCCACTTTTGGGGTGCAGAGCCCCATTTTGGGGTGCAGAGCCCCATTTTGGGATCCAGAGCCCAGTTTTGGGGTGCAGAGCCCCATTTTGGGGTGCAGAGCCCCATTTTGGGATCCCCCCCTTATCCGATTTGGGGTGCTGGGGATGAATTTGGGGTCTGCCCCCCCGCAGCCCCAGCCCCATTCCTGGGTGGGGTGGGGGTCGATTTGCAGGGGGAAGCAGGACAAACGTGCCCCCCCCGGGGTGTAATTCCCCCCCCCCCGCTGTAGGAGGGGGGCACGGCTGCGTTTTGGGGTGCGGGATGGTGGCTGCAGCGTGGGGGGGGGGTCACCTGCACCCCCCCCCCCTCATTTGCTGCTTCCTTTTTTTTCCCTATTTTTTTTCCAATTTTTCCTTCCTTAGGCTTTTAAAAGGGAACGGTGTTGGGGGGGCATTTAAAAGGGTGGGGGGCCAATCCGTGTGGTGTCCCCCCCCCCAAAATAAAAACCAACAACCCTAGCCCAGAGCACAAGCCCCCACCCCAGCGGTTCGCAAAGCACAACGGCGGCGCCCCAAAAAGCGGGACCCCAAAAAAATTGGGGGGGGGGGGGTGCCAGGGCTGCGCCCCCCCCTCACTTTGGGCACCCCAGGGAGGCTCAGCGCCCCCCCCCCAACAAGGAGCAGAGGCTGAGGTCTATGCAAAAAGCACTTGGGAGCCCCCCCCCCCCCACCCCTCTGAGCGGCGCGTGCTTCATCTCGTCCGAGTGCCGTCCTCCTCCTCCTCTTCCTCATCTTCCTCCTCCTGCTCTTCCTCCTCCTCCTCCTCCTCTTCCTCCCGGCCCCCCCCCCCCCTTTTCGGTGTAGCTGGTCTTTTCTCGGAGCACATCCATAGTTCTGTCCGTATGCAGTCGTGCCGTGCTGTAGTTTTTAGATGTTTGTAAAGAATTAAAGGAAAAAAAAAAAAAACAAAAAAAAAACAACAAAAACAAGAAAAGACGAAGAAAACCACGGAAATGTCAAAAAAAAATGAAATTCCCCCCCCCCCTTTACGCCGTGTTACCCCAATAACATCCAGCGGAGCCGCTTCGGATCTGGATCAGGAGCTGTTTATTTTTGGGGTCGGGGTTTGGGGTTTGGGGTGTGGGGGGGGTGCGATGAGGGTTGGGGGGGGGCAAGAGGTGGACGCCTTGAAGGTGGCGTGGAGAAAATCCCCCAAATCGCCCCCCCAAAAATTTGGGAGGGGATTGAAAATCCCCCAAATCGCCCCAAAAAATTTGAGAGTGGATTGAAAATCCCCCAAATCGCCCCCCCAAAATTTGGGAGGGGATCGATGGGAAGGCGCAGCGCGGGCTGGGGACGGCCGGGGGTGGGGGTCACCCCAAAAGCAGCGCCCCCAGATCCTCCGTACCCTAAAAACGACCCCCAAAAAACCCCTAAAATGGCCAAAACCCCCCCAAAAAACACATTTGGGGGCACAGCATCACGCCGAAGCGGCGTCGCCGGCCCCGCGCCGCTCGTGCTTGGACCCCCCCAGGCAGGGGGGCCGGGGGGGGACGTGGGGGTCTTGTTCCCACTGCTGGGGGGTCTTGGCGACGATGGCGAGGGCGTGCAGGGGGCCGGCCAGCTCGGCGCTGAGGGCGGCGTGGATCAGGCGGTGCCGTTGGAGGGGGCTGAGGCCGACGAAACGCCCGCTCACCACCACCACCACCGAAAAATGGGTTTCGGCCCCGGGGGGGCCACCGTGCCGGGGGGAGTCGTCCAGGATCTGGAGGTGGCTGGGTTGTAGGGCCGCCGTCAGCTTGGCGCGGATGGTGCCGGCCAGGGGGGGTTCGGGCATCGCCGAAAAAGCTCGGCCGGCGGCGAGGAGGGGGGGGCGCAGCATCCAAGGTGTGTGGGGGGGGGGGGGGGGCTGCGGGAGAGAGAGAAATGGGGTGAGAAACGGAGAGAAAAAAATATAGGGGTTTAGGGGGGGGTGATGGGGGGGGGAAGGGGGAAAGGGGTATTGGGATTAGGGGGTGGGGAGGGGGGAATGGGGGGGTATGGGGGGGAATAAGGGGGTATGGGGGGGGTATGGGGGGGTATAGGGGGGGTATGGGGTTGTGGGGGGGGAGTTGGGGATGGGGGGGGGTTATGGGGTCTAGAGGATCAGAGCCTGGGAATGGGGGGGGAAGGAGGGGGGATTGGGGGGGGATATAGGGTTGTAGGGGGATATAGGGTTGCATGGGGATATAGGGTTGGGGGGAGTTGGACATGGGGGGGTTATGGGGATCTAGAGGATCAGAGCCGAGAAATGGGGGGGCAGGGAGGGGGGATATAGGGTTGTGGGGGGGTGAAGGGGGGCTTTGGGGGGGGTTCTGCAGATCTACACCCTATAAATTGGGGGGGGGCAGGGACAGGGGATATAGGGTTGGAGATATGGGGATGGGGAGGTCTGGGGGGGGCTCTGTAGGATCACAGCCTAGAAATGGGGGGCCAGGAAGGGGGGGATGTAGGGTTTTGGGGAGTGATGGGGGGCTTTGGGGGGGCTCTGCACGTCCAGACCCTATAAATTTGGGGGGGGGGGCAGGGAGGGGGGGATATAGGGTTTTGGGGTGGGGGGAAATTGGGGATGGGGGGGGTTGGGGGAGCTCTGTAGGATCAGCCCCTACAAATGGGGGGGCAGAAAGGGGGCGGGGGGTGATGGGGGGGCTTGGGGGGGGGCTCTGCAGGCGCAGCCCCCGTTTATGGGGGGCTGCAAGGGGGGCGCTAGGGCACGGGGAGGGGTTTTTTGGGGGGAGGGGAGGCTCGGGGGGTTCCTCGTCTTTTTTTGGGGGGTTCCCTATCGTTTTGGGGGGGTTCCCTGTCTTTTTGGGGTCCCCCCACCCCCGCGTGCAGCCCCCCCCCCCCCCCCGCCCTCACCGAGCTCCGCTCCGGCTGCGCTCCGCCGCGGGGCACGATGGGAAATGGAGTCCCCCCGCCCCCCCTCCGCCCCGTCACGTGCCCCCGGCGGAACTACAGCTCCCAGAAGGCTTTGCGGCCCCGCCCCTCCCCTCCCCTCCCCGGGAGCCCGCGGAGGGGGCAGGGGACACGGGGGGCACCCGCGGGGGGGACACGAGTGGGGTGGGGACGGGGGGGGGTGACACCAGGGGAGTGGGACGTGAATGGGATGGGGACACGAGTGGGGGGAGACACGGGGGGGGGACACGAGTGGGGGGGGACACGGGGGGCTCATGTCTGTGGGATGTGACACGAGTGGGGTGGGACACGAGTGGGATGGGGATGGGGGGAGAGATACCAGGGGGTGGGACACCGGGGGGTGGGACACGGGGAGTGGGATGTGAATGGAATGGGGACACGAGTGGGGTGGGACACGGGGGGGGGGACACCAGGGGGGTGGGAGACTGGGGAGGTGGGACACGAGTGGGGTGGGACGCGGGGGGAAGGTGACACTGGGGGGATGGGACACTGGGGGGGTTTGGTGCCTGTGGGACGTGACACGAGTGGGGTGGGACACCGTGGGGACGGGATACGGGGGGGGGGGTGACACCAGTGGGGTGTGACACCAGTGGGGTGTGACCTCGGGGGGGGCTGCCATGCCAGCAG